>NC_091576.1:30864100-30866600 GCF_042767895.1 Penaeus vannamei
TGTTCCATTTTCACATTTCATGCAATTACAGTCTTTGTACTGAATTATCTGTCAAATTCTTGTGCAGATTCTGACAATGGCCACTTGTTGATCAACAGTCATCTAATGGAAAGATGTGCTGAATGTCAGCTACTGAAAACCTGTAGCAGTTCTGGCAGCCTCACACAATAGTATTATCACATATGGGATATCTACATCATACAATAAAGAGAGAGAGAGAGAAAAAAAAAATTTAGTAAAGAAAGGATAAAAGAAACTCATGACATACAAAAACGTACTTTGTCATGAACTCAGACATGTCTGAGAATTTACTCAAGTTGGGCACTTTTCCCTTGGAAAGTTTCTTGATGGCTTTTGACAGCCCCAGGGGAACAACACGGATAGCATAGTGGCGGAAATCGAAGAGGTCTGTTTCTGCATCGTAGTGGATGAGGCAGCAGCGTCGAATTGCATCAGTCTTGGCCTGAAATGAGAAAAAGGAAAGGGATTGTATCATGCCATTGTGTCAATAGGTAGAAGGTAGCGAATATTGTAAAAAGGTGAAACTGTATGTCTCTCTCAGTAGTTCTTTTTTATCTATATTACTCTGGTTTGAAATAACACAGCCTTTACCTGATTATCACAGGTCCTACCCGTCCAACTACAAGAGAAAAATGCCTTCAGTGGATCACTACACTGCCATGCATACCACAATGATTCCTTTTCCACTTTTTCTTGACTCATTGGAGAATAAGCACAACTCAAGAGCTCCAAACCAGCCTGTTCTTTTTAAAGTAATGCTGGTGTTTAAAAGAAAAACAAAAACAAAAATAATAGTAATAGAATAAGGTAGAACTGACAAAAGCTAGTCAGAGGGAGAAGGAAGAGGATCATAAGTAACAGCAGAAACAGGCATAGATGGGAACTGAACTGCCTACCGTGTTTGGTGTGATGGTGGGGAACATATCAAGGAACATCCTGGCACATAGCTTCAGGTGTGCCTCTCCTTCCTCGAGCTGTAGGTTGGTCATAAGGCATGGACCCACAAGGAAATGTGGCACAAGACAAGGCTGCTTCTTCAACAGCGACATAACATCATGCGCGTTGGAGAAAGACTTCAACCTGGGGGAAGTAGGAGAAATGGAGGGTGTTAATGGTTAGATGTCTCTTTCTGACAAGCCTCAATGCACTTGCTTTTACTTCCTAGCTTTAACATTTTCCAGGAAACTGAATTCTGAAAACTGGTGAAAGTGCACTTACTTAAATGTCACTGTTGGCCCTTGAGGTAAACGGCAGAACTTCAGGTAGATGCCTCTTTCAGTTTGAGAAAATAAAACCATGTGTGTAAAATTCATTGGTCTGCATACTGACAGAATATCTCTGATTTTACCTTTCTGTAAAAAGAAATAAAATCTGCATTTGCATATGTTTGTGGCTTTTTAAACATGGAAATGTAATCATACATACCTACATACACATACTTTTATTCATGAACCTATATCTATCTATCTATATCTACATCTACCTATCCATCTATATGTCTATCTTTATCTATATATATTAATTCATATCTCTCTCATCATATGTATAAATTCCTATCTATCTATCTCTATATACATACATACACATGCAAAAATATATATATTTTCACACATGTAGCTAATGAGCATGCTAAACACATCTGAATACAACTCCTACCTTCAACCAACCAAGCGAGTTTGGCTGCAGGATTTTGCGGAAATCATCTGCAAGTATCTGTACTTCCTTCATGACCGGCCCCTGTGGGAAGACCAGGCACTGGGGCTCCTTTGGCCTTTCATATTCTTTACTCTTGACATTAGCCTGGTTATTTTTTCCATGTCCACGCTGGAAAAGAAAAACGGTAGTGCATGAGAGAATGGTAACCAACTAGTATCACACTTTGACCTGTGCTTAGCAAGGGTAAGTGTGATGGCAGTCCAGGAGTTTTAGAGGTCATGTATAGGGTTCAATTTACAAAAAAAGGACCCGGTTATAGGAACCGTAGAGATAAAGTCCTACAAGAGTATACATGCTTAAGGAGTAAGGAAGATAATCAAGATATATTGATTCCTACATTTGCTAAGTAATGATGCTGAAATGTTTTCCCTTTGCAGAATGAAGTACTGCACCTTAGCTCTCCATGCTACTCTAATCGTGACTACAAATAACACATATTTGACATGAGACGACAATGGGAGGTGGAGGAGTAAGCACTGCATCATTTAGCTTTTGTGGAAATAGAAAAACACATTCATGGTATGTCTAGTAAGAGAGGCAGATATGAGGAAACGGGTAAAGTAGTGGATAAGTGTATTAGCATTTTACAATAAATCTGGTATATAATACTCTGGGTAATTGTTACCGAGAGTGAAGCACCATTCAAAGACAAAGTCCCAAAACGAGGGTATCATACGAATTGAAACACCCAACGTAACCTTTCCTACTTTCTAGAAAAGAGAGGGGAGGGGAGGGGAGAGAGAGAGAGAGAGGAGAGAGGAGA
>NC_091576.1:30879100-30884100 GCF_042767895.1 Penaeus vannamei
TGCTCCCTCCCTTCGCTCTCTTTCTCCCTCTCCCTCCTTTCCTCTCTTTCTCCCTCTCCCTCCCTTCCTCCACCTCCCTCCCCTCCTTCGCTCCCTTTCGCCCTCTCCCTCCCTTCCTCCGTCTCCCTCTCCCTTCCTTCCTCCACCTCCCTCTTTCTCCCTTCCTCCACCTCCTTCTCCCTCCCTTCGCTCTCTTTCTCCCTCTCCCTCCTTTCCTCTCTTTCTCCCTCTCCCTCCCTCCCCCTCCTTCGCTCTCTTATTAAAGGAACTCTGAGTCATGGCGCCGCGTACCTGACTCAGCCCACGAGAGACCCATGGTCGCCGCTGTCCCCATTGGCTACGGTAAATACGACAATATTTACCGTACACCACTCCGTCTGGCTTCGGTTCGTGCCGCTACTATCAGAATAGATTTTACTAGTTATAAGTAGCTGACGATAACCTACTTGAACGAGCAAAGTACTTCTCGGGGGGAGATAAGGAGAGCGAGACTATAAAGGTAATCTCCAGAGACAGAGAGAGATAAGCAAGACGGTACATCAAGGGAGATAAGAATTCTAGGCCGCTTTAACCCCTTAACCTCCTCCTCCAGAGATAAGGGCGTGCGTGGTTCCCCCCTCGACCGCCGCCCGCGTCCCCCGAGTTGTCTTCCCTGGGACGCGTCGGGGACAACACACTTCCCTCCCGAGATCTCTAGGCTCTTGTGGCAAAATGTTATAGTGCGACGGGACGGAGAGAGAGAGAGAGAGAGTAGCTGCCACGAGTGAAGAGGAAGGTCCCCCCGCTCACCGACGGAGAGGATATTATTTTGCACGAAGAGAGAGAGAGGCAGGAGGAAGCCGAGTTGCAGCGGAGGCATGAAGGTTTCGGGAACCTCGTGCCTTCTCCTGGGCCTCCTGGCGACCCTCGTCCACGCTCGTGAGTCCTCCCGCTCTCTCTGTGTCGGCTGGTTCTGTTTCTGTTTGTCTGTCTGCTTGTCTGTCTCTGTCTGTCTGTCTGTCTGTCTGTCTGTCTGTCTGTCTGTCTCTCTCTCTCTCTCTCTCTCTCTCTCTCTCTCTCTCTCTCTCTCTCTCTCTCTCTCTCTCTCTCTCTCTTACTTCCCTTTCTCCTAAGCTATAATGACACGATACACACATACGTATCATAAGCTAAATATTACCCATCTCTTACCATGCAAAATTAGAGTATGTCAGTATCAAGAAAAACGAGAATTTCCCCAAAGTATATGCCAGGGATTGGATTGTGTTCTGACGAGAGTCCTGTGCGGGGCCTCTGCGTCTCCACGACTCAGCTGCATCCTGGCTACCTCCGCTGGCGTTGAGGTTATCATGTTAGGCTCTTGTAGACTTCCAGAGGGTTGTGAACGTTATGTAGGAAGTACCGTTGATGAGTACACGTCCCGGACCAAGGTACAGCGACGGACAAGTCATATGTCGTGAACTGAGGCTTCGAATCTGCCTTATCCTATGCAATAAGTGTGGTATGAAGCGGAAGTTCGAAGCGGCATTCGAAACAGGCTTGACAAGAGGTTTGGCCGTGACCTTACTACCCGGAAACACTCATCGTTCTTGTCCCGTGAAGGATATTTCGTAGTTGGGGTCTTGTGGAAGAAGTGTTAGGACCGCTGTATTAAGAATGATGGTCAGAAAGTTAAGAGGAGAGAGTTTGCTTCTCAGCTGAGGTTTGAAATAGATAGAGCAGTTTATAATTGAGTTGATAGAGCAGTTTTGAATAGAGAGAGTAGTTTAGGTTTGAATAGATAGAGCAATTTAGGTTTGGATAGATAGATCATTTTGATATTGGAATAGAGTAGTTTAAGTTTTAAGTAGAAAGAACAGTTTAGGTTTTGGATAGACAAAACAGCTTACGTTTTGAATAGACAGAGCAGTTTAGGTTTTGAATAGATAGTTTCAATTTGATAGGTAATTCGACCTTGGATCGATATGTAAACAGATACGAGATTCGTGGCTAAAATTGTCTCAAGGATCCCAAAAATAATTTTACCTCCACGCAAAACCTAAACACCCTTAGAAAATAGTCTTCAAAACCAATAATCCATAACCATTTTTTTCTTCTCAGAATTTCAAATACTTTCCTTTCAAATTCAAATTCAGCTCCCAGGAGGCTGAGATTATTATCAGCTTCCAGGACATTGTAAGATTGACAGACAGATATATAGTATCCACACACACGTGATAGTTTCATGATCACAAGTTATCGAGGAGGTGATAAGGGACCTGATTCGTGAACGCTGTTGTTGTGTGGAAACTGTGTGCTGTGAGAAGAGCATTTCCTGGAATACATGTATTTTTGTGTTCTCTCTTCTGTCGATTTCTGAAATAGATAGATAGATAGAGATAGAGATAGATAGATAGATAGAGAGAGAAAGAGTGAGAGAGAGAGAGAGAGAGAGTGAGTGAGTGAGTAAATGAGAGAGACTTTTGACTGACAGGTTTATTGAGACAAAAGATTACGAGAGAGAGAGAGAGAGAGAGAGAGAGAGAGAGAGAGAGAGAGAGAGAGAGAGAGAGAGAGAGAGAGAGAGAGAGAGAGAGAGAGAGAGAGAGAGAGAGGGAGAGGAAGGGAAAGAAAGAAATAGATGAAATGGTAATGGTAATGATCATGATATATTGATATCAACTTAAAGCTGCGAGAAACCATTTCCTCTAATATAAGTTTTTTCTGTGTTCTTTCCTGTCCATTTTGTCTATTGCATATTCTCCTCTTTTCCCTTTTTGTCTCTGTTTCTTTTTCTTTCTGTTTATTTAGCATGTTATTTTCTTCACCGTCTTCCCTTCCTCTTTCCTTTCTGTAATAAACCCAGAATGTTCTTGACATGATCCGTGGAGTGTGGAAGAAAGCACATCGCACAATGAACAGAATTTTGAACAGTCTGATATCCTCCAATGAACAGTTTTGAACAGCCTCACGTCTAATAATAAGAATCTTGGACTGCCTGATTTCGTCCTATGGATACTTCTGAACAGCCTTACGTCCAATGAACAGAGCTTTAAACAATTTAATTTCGTCCTAACAACAGATCTGAACAGTAACTTCAGTGAACAGCTTTAAACAGTTTAATTTCGTCCTAGAAACAGATCTGAACAGTAATTTCAGTGAACAGAGCTTTGAACAGCCTAACGGCCAATGAACCGAGTTTTGAAGAGTCTAATTTCGTCCAGTGAACAACTCTGGACAGTTTAATTTCGACCAGTATACATGGCTTTAAACAGTCAGGCGTCCAAAGTATGTTGTAGAAGAGTATATGTTGGAGAAAGAAAATATGTTGGAGAAGAGTAGATGTTGGAGAAAGAAAGTAGATGTTGGAGAAAGAAAGTATGTTAGAGAAGAGTAGATGTTGGAGAAAGAAAGTAGATGTTGGAGAAAGAAAGTATGTTAGAGAAGAGTAGATGTTGGAGAAAGAAAGTAGATGTTGGAGAAAGAAAGTATGTTAGAGAAGAGTAGATGTTGGAGAAAGAAAGTATGTTAGAGAAGAGGAGATGTTGGAGAAAGAAAGTATGTTAGAGAAGAGTAGATGTTGGAGAAAGAAAGTATGTTGGAGAAAGAAAGTATGTTAGAGAAGAGTAGATGTTGGAGAAAGAAAGTAGATGTTGGAGAAAGAAAGTATGTTAGAGAAGAGTAGATGTTGGAGAAAGAAAGTATGTTGGAGAAGAGTAGATGTTGGAGAAAGAAAGTATGTTGGAGAAAGAAAGTATGTTAGAGAAGAGGAGATGTTGGAGAAAGAAAGTATGTTAGAGAAGAGGAGATGTTGGAGAAAGAAAGTATGTTAGAGAAGAGGAGATGTTGGAGAAAGAAAGTATGTTAGAGAAGAGGAGATGTTGGAGAAAGAAAGTATGTTAGAGAAGAGGAGATGTTGGAGAAAGAAAGTATGTTAGAGAAGAGTAGATGTTGGAGAAAGAAAGTATGTTGGAGAAGAGGAGATGTTGGAGAAAGAAAGTATGTTAGAGAAGAGTAGATGTTGGAGAAAGAAAGTATGTTGGAGAAGAGTAGATGTTGGAGAAAGAAAGTATGTTGGAGAAAGAAAGTATGTTAGAGAAGAGTAGATGTTGGAGAAAGAAAGTATGTTAGAGAAGAGGAGATGTTGGAGAAAGAAAGTATGTTAGAGAAGAGTAGATGTTGGAGAAAGAAAGTATGTTGGAGAAAGAAAGTATGTTAGAGAAGAGGAGATGTTGGAGAAAGAAAGTATGTTAGAGAAGAGTAGATGTTGGAGAAAGAAAGTATGTTGGAGAAAGAAAGTATGTTAGAGAAGAGTAGATGTTGGAGAAAGAAAGTATGTTGGAGAAAGAAAGTATGTTAGAGAAGAGGAGATGTTGGAGAAAGAAAGTATGTTAGAGAAGAGTAGATGTTGGAGAAAGAAAGTATGTTGGAGAAAGAAAGTATGTTAGAGAAGAGTAGATGTTGGAGAAAGAAAGTAGATGTTGGAGAAAGAAAGTATGTTAGAGAAGAGTAGATGTTGGAGAAAGAAAGTATGTTGGAGAAGAGTAGATGTTGGAGAAAGAGAATATGTTGGAGAAGGAGAATATAGTGGAGAAAGAATGTTGGAGAAATGCTCATTATGAATCCGACTGGCAATTTGTTAGTATTTGAGCATTATCTTCCGACAACTTGACCGAGAACTGCAAACTTTGGGAAGAATAAAACCGTTAAAATTCGCCAGATTTCAAAATTTGAATTTGACTAGACAGAAACTCAAGAATAACAGTGTATTATATGCTTTCATTAATTCTAATTATACATCCATTGCTTGCATTATCCTGTGTTTATCTTTCTTTATGTGTTCGTTTGTGCTTTATCAAATCTACTGTTCTCTTTGTTTCATCTTTATATTTTTTTTACTATTCTTTTGTTCTTATTTTTACCTTTTCCTTTTTTTCATAGTTTCGCCTTCTTGGTAACTTTTTTTTCTCTCTTATTTCTCCCCCTTTCTATTATTTTCACCCTTGCCTTTTCTTCATATTTTCTTGATATTTATTTTTTCT
>NC_091576.1:30891600-30896600 GCF_042767895.1 Penaeus vannamei
ACAGATACACACACAGACACATCCACACACCCACACCAAACACATCCACACACCCACACCAAACACATCCACACACCCACACAAAACACACAGACATACACACCCAAACAAACACACGCTCCCTCCCCCTCCCCCCCCCCCCCAACGAACTAAATAAATAAGCAATTTATTTACCAAAAAAATTACTCCCCATTTTCCAGGTTTCGGAAATCGGCGTGGAGGGAATCCCCGAGGACCAGGTCGCCGGCTTCGTTGCTTCCGTCCAGACCTACGACCTCCACTTCAGGTAGGACGAAGAAGATCACAAAGTGGTCGTCTTTTTTAAATGACATGAGTATTATTAACCAAGTGGGATTGTTGATATTATGATGCATTTTTATTTTTATTTATTTATTTATTTATTCGTGTTTTGTTATGTTGTGAGTATTATTAACCAAGTCAAGTGGGATTGGTGATATTATGATGTATTTTTATTTATTTATTATTATTATTTTTTAATGTCATGAGTGTTATTCACCAAGTCAAGTGGGATTGGTGATATTATGATGTATTTTTATTTATTTATTATTATTATTTTTTTTTAATATGAGTGTTATTAACCAAGTCAAGTGGAATTGATAGTATGATGTATTTTTATTTTTATTTATTTATTTATTTATTTATTCGTTTTTTTATGTCATGAGTGTTATTAACCAAGTCAAGTGGAATTGATATTATGATGCATTTATATTTTTATTTATTTATTTATTTATTCGTTTTTTTATGTTGTGAGTATTATGAACCAAGCCAAGTGCAATTGTTGATATTATGATGTATTTTTATTTATTTATTTATTTTTTAATGTTATGAGTATTATTAACCAAGCTAAGTGGAATTGTTGATATTATGAAAAAATCGTTTTTTTTTAAATGCCATGAGTATTATTAACCAAGTCAAGTGGAATTGTTGATATTATGATTATTTTTTATTTCTTATTTTTTATTATTATTATTATTTTTATGTCACGAGTATTATTAACCAAGTCAAGTGGAATTATTATTATTATTATTATTTTTTAATGTCATGGGTATTATTAACCAAGCCAAGTGGAAATGTCGATATTATGAAAACAACAACACCATGAATGCTATTAAACAAAAGATCGAGAAAAAACACCAATACTAATAATAATGATGATGGAAAACACACCACAACTAAATGCTCTCTATATCATCATATTATTCCCTCACTTTTGCACGACCGCCACAACCAGCATGGTGCTGAATAACAGATGCAAATAAAACCCGCCAATAACACTGATAATACCGACTAAAAATATCAGTCATACTAAAAGCACAACCTCAAAAAAACAACATACCACTCCCTCACTTTTTTCACAAATACCACAGTTACCGAGATGTTAAATAACAGAGCTTAATAAAATCACCAATAATAATAATAATAATAATAATACCGACTGACAATACCAGGTATACCAAAACAACAAAAAACAAACAAACTTTCTCACTTTTTCACAACCACCCCAGCTACCAAGATACTAAAGAACAGAGGCAAGTAAAACCAGCAAAAAAAAAAAAAAAAAAAAAAAAATTATAATGTAAAAAAAAAAATAAGGAAAAAAAAAAAAAAAAAAAAAAAAACAGGCATACTACCACCACCCTCAAAACAATTCCACTTCCTCACTTTTGCACAACCACCACAGAGACAACAGAGTCAAATAAAACCACCAATAAAGATAACGATTTGCACCCCAACTACAGCTACCAAAACGCTTAACACCATAAAACCACCAATCAAAATATCTCCATCCCCGCCACAGCTACCAAACCGCTAAACAAAAGAACCATATAAAAAAACACCAATAAAGAACATGATCTCCATCCCACCACAACTACCAAACCGCAAAACAACAGAACCATATAAAAAACACCAATAAAGAACAAGATCTTCATCCCCACCACAACTACCACACCGCTAAACAAGAGAACCATATAAAAACCACCAATAAAGAACATGATCTCCATCCCACCACAACTACCCAACAACAGAACAACAGAACCATACAAAAAAACCACCAATTAAAATATCTTTACCCCACCACAGCTACCAAGATGGCGAGATCGAGTACCTCTGCCCACACGAGAAGGAGGACCCTGCGGCCACCAACTTCAAACGAGGGGTTCTGTCGGCTCTCCAGACCACGGTGACCAAAGTGGACGACCAGACCGAAGTGGTGGTCAAAGAGGTAAGGAGAAGGACGCAAAGATAAATAGGAAGGAAGTATAGGGTGCTGGTGGACTGGAGAAGGACGCAAAGAAAGATAGGAAGGAGGGAAAGGGTGCTGGTGGACTGATAGATCGATGGAATGAGAGCTTTATAGGGTGGGTAGGTTGGTCGGTAGGTAGATGAATTGATAGAGAGGTGTATAGCTAGAGTAGGCAGGCAGGTAGACAGACAGACAGACAGACAGGCAGACAGAGATACAGAAAAGCAGGCAGGAAGGCAGGTAGTCAGACAGGAAACTAGACATATAGAAAGACAGGCAGGCAGGCAGACAGACATACAGAAAGACAGACAGACAGACAGACATAGATAACTTGATACGCGGATAGACAGATAGGCTAGGTAGATAGAGAAAGAGGGAGATGGACAGGCAGATACGCTGATAAGTATTAGACAGAGACAGATAAACAATCAGGTTGGATTAATACGTAGGTATTAAATCAAATTAATAGGTAGGTATTAAATAGGTTGGATTGAATTAATCAATACGTAGGTAGATAGATAGGTAGGTAGATAATCGACCAGAAACAGTCATGCGTGACATGTCAGTCATCTTGACATAATTTCCGATATTCCCTTGTATCAATGTGGATAAGAATTCAAGCAAAATGTGTATTTAGTTCCCTCACAGTGTACACGAATGATAAGGGAAAAACGAACTAATTTCGCCATCAATGCTCTCACCTCCAAGACATTACTACATAGATTTCTTCTTATGTCATATCATAAAAAAATATATATATATTCGCTGTGTACATATACAAGGTACCTCCATATGTATTAGAGCAGTGGTTACCGTCTAAATACCGACTAAAAATACCAGGTTGGACTCCCAATACCTGCCCTTCTTCAGGTAGTGGAGTCCTGTGCGTCCGTCTGGTCTCTCTTTCTTTTTTTTGCGTTCAATTATCATATTTTTTTTCCATTTATAATGTTACCTTGTTATCCTGCAAGTACCATGTTATCCTGAAGCTATCATGTTCTTCAGGTGTCATGTTATCCTGCAGTTACTATTTTAAAACTACCTTTTCCATGAACCGTATTCATGTTGACAAATGTGGGTAAGGTATGAATGAGAACCAACATCTTCACAATACAAGAGATGTACTTTACCGGTTTCGATTATATCTTCATCAGAAATACAGTAAAATGCATCTCTTGTATTGTGAAGATATTCGTTCTCATTCATACCCTTCTATACATACCTTTTCCATCCTGTAGCCCCGACCAGTATATAATAATCCCTATGGCCCCGTTCAGTGATTCATCTTTTCAGATTCGGTTATTACTAGTTATGAACAGTTTAATGGTGTCAGCAGCTATAGCATAAAAAACACTTTATGAAAAGATTCCAGTTTTATAGATATGTGAGAGATAGTTATTTGTAGGTACTGTAAGTGCGAAGAGATGATTAAATTCGATGTCATAATTTTCATGTAGGTCTATGGCCACCAAATTGGGAACCATTATGGCTTTGAATGACAATAACAAACCACTATTAAGCCAAAGAATGCGAATGCACTGATAGAGCCCAGCCTTTGGATTCAATTGTCTACAGCTGCTTTAGTAACTACAATATCACTGCATTGAAGTTAGATTTCACAACATTACTTACATCACAAGTTTATATAAAACTTTAACACTCCGACACAAAAGGTAAACATTGATTTCCGAACTTTTTTCCGACGCCGAAGTCTGGGTTGTAACCTCGGATTCGCATCCTCTAAAAATCTCGACGCTCTGCCCTCGACTCACCACCTCCTTTTCTCCCCAAGATCGACGTCGGGGGAGACTGCGAGACGAGATACAGCATCCAGAACACGGGCAAGCTCACGGTAACGAAGAAGAAGGAGAACTGCCGCTCAACTGCCCATTTCCCTTATATTCCGCACGTTCGTCAGGCTTCTTACTCCTCCAGCGGCGACCTGCCCTTCTTCAGGTAGTGGAGTCTCTCTCTTTCGATCTGTCTGTCTCTCTGTCTCTGTCCCTCTCTCTTTATCCGTCTCTTTCTCATTCAGTCTCTCTCTATCTCTGTCTCTCTCTCTCTCACTCTCTCTCTCTGGCTGTATGACTCTCTACTCCTTTCCCTACTCCCTCTTCTTCCTCCTTCTTCCCCCTTCTTTCTCTTTCCATCTTCCTCTCCCTTTCCTTCCTCTCTCCTTTTCCCCATCCCTTCCTCTCCTCTCACCCTAATCTTTCCCCCCTCTCCTCTTCGTTTCCCCTCTCCCTCTCATTCTTCTCCTTTCTCCCTTCCCCTTTCCCTTCCGCCTCCAATCACCCTTATCCTCCCCTTTCTTCCCCCCTTCTTCTATTCGTATCCCCTCCCTTCCTCCTTCTCCCGCATCCTCTCCCCTCTCCCTCCCTCCTCCTTCACCCTCTCCTCCCCTCCGTCCCTCCTCCTTCACCCTCCCCTTCTCCTCATCCCCTCTCTCTCCCTCTCCTCCCATCTTCCCCACATACCTCCCCGCCAGCCAGTCCCCTCAAAAAAAAAAAAAAAAAATAAATAAAATAAATAAATAAATAAAAATAATAATAAATAAATAAAATAAAATAAATCAATCTTACCTCCACCAACACGTCACGAACTAAACTTTTTTAATTTTCCTTTTTTTCCCCTCCCACAGAAGGACCCAGTCGTGTCAGCTGATCCTCGGAGACGCGGTGTGGGAGCGAGTGGAGTGCACGGAGGAGCTGCAGGTAGAAGGGAGTACCTCGTC
>NC_091576.1:30904100-30906600 GCF_042767895.1 Penaeus vannamei
AGGAGGAAGCCTAGACAGCAACGTGATCTTCTCGGATTCCTACGTCCCGCGCCACGCCTCTGTCAACCTCACCGTAGACATCCTGCAGAACTCCTTCAACGTGTTGGAGATCGGGGGCGATTTCGTGGCCCTCGAGGAGTACGTGGATAGGATTCTGGGCCGGGAGGCGTCCAAGGACCAGATCGAGAAGGAGAAGATCCTGAAACTGCAGAGGCTCTACGACGAGGCAAGGACAGTCAACGAGCTTACGGGACTCGACGACCACGAGTCCAGGGCCTCCGTCTTCTTCAGGGTCTTCGGCCACGAGGTCGTCTACTTGGACAACGTGCTCAATATCAACCCCCTGGAGACGCTCCAGCAGCTCGTCAGCGAGTTTACGGTGCCCAAGTCATTCCAGGTGAGGAGGGGTGTTAGTTCTTTATCGGAAACACATGTGTGTGAGGTGTGTATGTGTGTGTGTGTGTGTATATATATATATATATATATATATATATATATATATATATATATATATATATATATATATATATATATATATATATATATATATTATATTTAGAGCGTTTTCAGAACAAGTAATGTGCTATACACACACTCAAATAGAAACCTACCAAGTCAGTCTGATCAATCCCCGCGTACCTTCCAGTTGCTGAACCAGGAGTGCGTGAGCCCGACCCTCCTCGGCTTTCCTCTGCGCCTCAAAGTGAACGCGACCGGCTCTCTCGTCCTGACCCGCGATGGAACCTTCGAGATGACGGGCCACGGCGTCATGCTGGAAGGGCACCTGAACCCCTCAGCCGTCGTGGCCGTGGAGGAGACCCTGGCTGTCGACGGGTTCGGCTTTCTGAGCGGCATTCGGAGGAGGACCACGCAGACCTCCCATATGCAACTTGGCCTGAAGGTGGAGGTGGTCAAGGGTGAGCTTGTGGACGTGCAGCTGAACATGCCGGAGGAAGAAATTGCCCAGGTGAGGTCTTCTGTTCAAGTGGGACTCTATGACAACGCGCAGGGCGGTTGGAAGGAGCTGCAGGAGCCCGAGGAAGCAGATGGGGAAGGCCCGTGCACGCCAGATAACTTCAACAAGGTCGTTGGTCTCAAGTTCTGCGCAAACAGAGGTCTGGTGATCACTCGAACTGATACCTTCGACCACTATAAATTCAGCTTCGAGAACAGGGACGGGAAAGCTAAAGTTCTCTTTGACACACCCGGTTCGTCAGTGGACAGGCAGTTCAGTCTGGAGGTGAACACTAACCCTGAGAACTTCGGCGGCTCCCTCGTGTTCCCTGGGAAGCGCTACGACCTGAAGGGGGAGGCCGTGAGCACGCAGCGCAGGAAGAGGTTTAAGATGAAATACCTCGAAGACTCGAACACCAAAGGCGAGTTAGACTTGCTCATCAACAGGAGGGATGAAGGATTTAAGGTCTCCTACACGTCGGGGGCCAAGTTGAAGTTGAAAGGCATCGGAGACTTCAGCCTGAACGGGAAGTTGGCGGTGGGCGACGACGCTCTCTCCGTGGAAGGGACCCTCATATCCAGCCTGCAGTATGAGCCGATAGCTTTCAAGGGTAAGGAGTAATAGTATCTGGATAAACAAGAACTTATCATGTAAAGGCATATATAGTTTTATAAGAATTATTTGAAAAATTGCTTGATTGGATACATTACCATCATCATTTAAATCATACCGTTTAGTTTAGCAGCTGATGTGTTGTGAGAACCCTGTGACTTAAGATGCATGTATCTCCTCCAAGGATGAGAGCATGCAGCATGTACAGAGCATGGATAATGAATGCCTTCCAAAGCGAGGCTGTTCCTGAGCACATCTTAGCATGCACCTAACACGAGGTTTTGTCCTTTGCGTGCGTAGCCTCGTGGGAGAGGGACGGCGACCAGCACTCTCTCGAAGGCCTGTTCGCTGCCGGCCAGTTGGGATCAGCCACCGGAAGCGCCTCCGTTGCCCCGAGCAGCGTTAAAGCACAGCTGAAGGGAGACTACAGTTACGACCGGCCGGAACCTCACACCTTTTCCGTCACGTTGGATTTGGCGAACAAGTCAGGAGGGAGAGGGATGTACAAGGGACATGTGACAGCCACGGTAGGTCTTGAGGGCCAGTCTCACTCGCTCTTTTCCCCATCGTGACAGCATTTCCCAGCGATACATACCATTCTTATGTATCAAAATAAAACATTAACTTTTCTTATGTATCAAAATAAAACACATGACTAACTTCTTTTCCCTCAACAGTCGACTCAAGCTGAGGTCAACCTTGATGTCTCGTATCTTTACCAAGAGAACCTCCTGGAGTTCATGGCTGACACCGCCGTCTTGGGCAAAGAGGTCAGTACTTGTGAACGTGGATTAAGATTACTCATGTTCGCCTCACCAATCTTCACCTTCTTTGACCTTGGTATTCGCTCCAACTCTTTTCTTTTCTTTAATTCCTTCTTCTTCTCCTCCTTTCCTCTCCCTCAACCCTCTTCCTTATGTCTCCTGTTTTCCT
>NC_091576.1:30911600-30921600 GCF_042767895.1 Penaeus vannamei
TAAGTCTTTCAGGGTCGCAACGGTAGGGAAGGCAGAGGTAATTAGTTTCAAAGGTAATTAATTTCAGAGGTAATTAATTTCACAGGTAATTAGTTTCAGAGGTAATTAGTTTCAGAGGTAATTAGTTTCAGAGGTAATTAGTTTCAGAGGTAATTAGTTTCAGAGGTAATTAGTTTCAGAGGTAATTAGTTTCAGAGGTAATTAGTTTTAGAGGTATTTAGTTTCGTTAATCATGAATCGTCTTGATGGTGATATTATTGCAGCACTTGGGGAATTTGTTGCAGTTTTACCGAGGTGTTTTGAAGTTATGTTGCTTATTTGATCTTATTTGGCGTTTGGTTTTGAGAGAGGCAGACAGACATACAAGGAATGAGATACTAACTCTAGATATTAAATAAAAGAAGAAAAAATTACTTGCAGCTGACGCAATTCAAATTAAGATGTATTTGGTCCTTCAAGCAAATGTGGTCTCACAAGCCAACATTTATCCTGTCGATTGCCATACTAACCTCATCCACACCTGTCCCTCTAGCAACCAAACCTTCGGCGGGAACTTCAGGCTTCTGGAGAGTCAGCTCGAGGTCATAGGTTCTTACGAGCACCCTTATGCAGGTGACCTCCAGGGCACTGCTGCCGTGCGCATGGTCTTGCCCTCAGGCCAGACGTACTCGAGTGACCTAGCTCTCAACCACACGTATGATGGGGTCACCAGGAATTTAATGGTCATTATTTCTTTTGTTCTTGTTGCTGTTTGAGAAGAGTTATATACCTTAATGACTGGTTTAGTCATATATATGTGCAGATCTGTTTAAGAACCATGGTTGGCTTAAGTTTACGAGCCACTTAGTAATAGTAAGATACATACTAGCAAACTCCTTGGCTTTTTTCATTTTACTGATATAAAGTAGTCGTTAGACTCTTTGACTCGCGTAACATGGCTTCGTTCTCCATCCCTTCATATCAAGGTGTCTTCAACGTATGGCGACGATATGTTAAAAGGTCACATGACCATCAAGCAAGAGGATGGTTGGTTCTCAGAGCCTGTGCTTGCCTTTGCCCTCTCGCTGTCCACTCCTTTCACTCGCTTGGGCAACGTGGGCTTCGCTATGGAGAGCCGCGGAGACTCCTCGCCGAGCAGCGCAGAATTCCAGTGGGATGAGTTGAAAGTAAGTTGATCACACTGTACTATTGTAAACTTGGACACTCATAGGCACCGGTATATGGTGTTTTGTGTTACTTTGATTGGGATTGGTACTGATTATGGTAGAGTCTGGGACCGAAACTGGCTAAACTGTGCAACTCTTTCTTGTTTCTCTTCTTTAGGTGCGAGCGGAAGCCCAGTTGGAAGATCTGTCGCAGTTGGAAATGAAATTCCTCTATGAAGACGGGGGGACATGTGACTCCCACTTTCACCTATACAACAAGTACAGGGATGGCCACTATATGACGGGCATCAGCCTCGACCTCACAGCCTCATATGATCCTTGGATGGTTGAGGTCAACACTACTCTGGGTTATGGGACTTCCGACCTCATGATAAACGTTGGAGCACCTGTGTTGAGCTCGCCTTATCAGGCTCACCTGTCTTATGAATTAACCAGCACCATTTTCGAATTTGATGCCCAGATTGGAATGGCAGAAGGAGAGTCGGCTGCAGTGACATTCTCAGGGCAGAGAGAGGCGGGTTGGGATTCAGTCATGAGGTCTGGATCTCTGATGGTAGACACTCCTTGGACTGAACCGTTGGTACTTAATGTCACTAACTATCAGGAATCTGACTTAATTCATGTCTCTGTAGATTTAACTTCGACTCTAGGTGGCATAAATTCTGTGAGATCAGAATTTGGAATTTACTACACAAAGCCTGGCGAGACACAACTTCAGTTTAATGTTACTCATGAGCAACTAGTGATAGAACTGGAACTCAACAACAAACACAGTCGAAAAGGATACACGCAACAACTAAAAGGAACTGTAAATGACATAGAAATCACCTATGCTCTGGAGACAGAGTGGGATCACAGCTTCATTCCAGAGACTGCAGATGGACAGATTGCCATCACCAACTTGCTTGATCACAACCTGAATCTGACAGTTTCGCACAACAGAAACTCCAGCACATTTTCAACGAAGATATTTGGATCCTGGGGAGACCAGTTGCTTCAAGCGAGTCATATATTAGAATTCCAAAACTTATTAGATTGGTCCAGTGTTGCAAACATTGTTCTTCCCAGCAAAGAAGAGATCAAATCCGAGTTATCTCTGTCTGCAGAAGCCGACTTTTCTTCGTTCCAATCAAACCTTAATTTCACCTCACCATGGACAGATAACATAGTGACTGTGGCTACAGCCGTGCCCGAGGATTCTTCTATTATGTATGAACTTATCAGCATTCACAGAGATTCTGTCATTTCAAGGGCAACTCTGAGAAGCAGTAGAGCATTTGGTTGGGATCATTCTGATTTTATGCTAGACGTGTCGTCAACATACTTTGAGAACTGTTCTATTGCTTGGGAACATGGAGTGGATTATGGCAATTTAATATTTATGGAAGCGACCTATGGATCCGACTTTTTAATTCAAGCGACGAGTAACCTCACATTCAGCCAAGGGTGGTTTAGCCAAGAATTTTCAGAGTATTTGCTACTAGCTGAAGTTAGAGCTCCGGCACAAGGGATTAACTTTAAAGCCAACTTACATTTTGACTCGCAGTACAATGGTAATGTGGAAGCTTTGTGGGACGGTTCCTCAGTAATGGCAAAGTCTGCCATTTTTGATGGTGTTATCTTTAAGACGCTGGTGGACATACCTGATCACAAATACCAGGCTGATCTTGAATACACTGAAGGAATCAATGAGATACCGAACTTTGATTTCAAACTAGCAGTAAAAGATGAAGAGATTCTCATTGTCAATACTACAACCACATCTCTGTACCCCAAGCTTGATGTACAGCTCACCTTCCAGGTCCTGACAACTCCAGGTGCTCTCATGCAGACTGGAATGCTGAATGTCACCATGGACTTGTCTCAAGTTGAAGACTTTACCTTCTTAGGATCTGTAAGGTTTCTTTCAGACTTTGCAGGTTTTGAAAACTACGGGCTTCATGTTGAAACTAACGTCAATCTTAATCCCAACAGCTGGGATGTAGGATTTGACATTAAATTGTTTGCCAATGAAGAGACTTACAACTTGAGCACAAGTGCCTCTCTTGCTTTGGATGATCTGCCCCATCTCAAGTACGAGATGGCATATGACATGAATTTCAATGACCAGCTCCTTGACCAAAAGGAAGTCAATTTCATGTTTGGGATTCCCCAATATGGCAGCTATCAAACTAATGTTACTCTCGTTCTTGCCAGTGACATACCTCAGTGGGCTTTGTTTATGTCCTACAATAACACAGGGAAAGACATCAAGGGCTATGTTATTCCTGGAGATGAGAATAAGTATGAGGTGGCTGCCAGCCTCAATACCGATAATTTGGTCTTTAACAGCCAGAGAGTTGGCGATGATGGTTCGACTTTTATAGCTGCCGAAGGGAAAATTACCTGGGATGTTGACAGCCCTAGGAAACAAATAACACTCACCATGAATTCCGATATTGAAGCCGTGAAAGAGGTTTCTGGCGAGATCCTCATCACAGAGAGTCGTGGCTTTGAAGTCAGTGCAAATTTCATGCTAAATCAACAGAAGTTCACTGCCAATCTTCGGTATGAGGCTCGAGGTTCAGGTACTTCTGGAAGGGCTGTGTTGGAGGTAGAAAATACAATCTTTCTGGAGTTTAAATTTGAAGCCAACTTTGAGTTCTTCTTCACAGACGAAGAATTTAAAGCAGATTTGAAGATAAATGTGAATGATGATGCATACTTTATCAAATCTCACATGAAGGCCAGCTTAGAAGAGTCATACATCCGAATTGAAATGCCAATTGAAGACTGGGAAAATATTGATCTGACAGTAAACATCATGCCAGAGGAATCTTACAGGGTAGTCATAAAGATGAAAGTCCCTAAGTTCTGTTTCAACTTTGATGGAAAACTTGACCAACTGTTTCTAAATGCGAGTGTAAATATTAACATACAGGAAAACTGTTCTGCCACTGCCATTTTTGAATTCAATATGAAATATGAGGTGAAGGATAATCTCATTTCAGTGTTTTCAGACTGTTACATACAAGGTATTGGCATCTTCTTCACAATAGAAGGAGAATGTAAAATTGCAGTGAACGAATATGAAGTCACGATAAAGAGTGAATTTTACCCAGAATATTCACTTGGCTTACAATTTTCTTGGTTATTCAAAGAAGATGAATTTGGACTAAAATTACACGTGTACGAGATTTCCACTGACACCACCTATTTTCTGTTCAGCAGCAGTTTCTCCTTCTTGAGGTCTGAAATTACCTTCAAAATTCTGGAAGAACAGAAGCTTGAACTAAAGGCAGAGTATGATATTCAACCAACTCAGGCAATTCTGGAAGCGTCTTATGATCACAGTTTATTTGGACATTCACTCTCGGGAAAACTGACCGGGGAAGCTAACTACAAAGAAAACTATGGTGATATAGAGATTCATTTCTCCACAGACTCTGCGTTTGGTCAGGCTGATCTCGAAGTCAACTATGATCTCAGGAAAGAAGTCAAATTAGGAAATTTCAAATTAACGACATCAAATGGTAATGCAGATGGCAAGCTTCAGCTTCAGATGAGTGACCAGGAATTAAGATTAACATTTGATATGTCATCAAGTCTTCATTCATTCGAGAAGTATCACTTTGATGCTCATTTTGAAAATAAAATTAATGGTAATACCCTGAGAATTTACAGCAGCCAAGATGACATGAAATATAACTTCACAAGCTCAGTGTCAACAAATGAAGATGATTTCACTGGAGGCATTACTCTTCACATGCCCTTCCAGATCCTGGAAATGTTTGAGGTAGGTGTCAGTCTTCCCCTTTCTGAGGTCCCGGAAAGAAAATACGTGGCTATGGTCAGTGGAGTGACAGCTGGAGAATATTATGGAGTGGGCGTGAAACATAATCACCACGAGAACTGGAAGCAGCAAAAAATAGAACTTGATTTCACTACACCCGAGAAAACCTTTAGCAATTTCACAGCTTTCATGGAGTATGATTTTGATGGCAAGGCAGCACTTTATGTAAACGGCACAAGGGGATGCCTAGGACTGAAAACGAACTGGCAGAACTCTGATGCTCTGTTTGCATTCGATGTTCATTCTTATTTGACTCTGCTTGGCCTTGGTGAACATTTAGTAAGTGCAGATATTCCACTTCATATCTCACAGAGGGGAGAGGTCCGCTTCATGGCCCAAAAAACAGATTATGACTTCACGACAGCACTGATAACTGGAGAGAATTTCAAGTATGGGAATGTAACCCTCATGATTCTACCTGAAGCAGAAGAACCCAAGAAGAGAATTTATGACCTTAACTATGAATACGACAACCAGTTCTACCTGAATGGTCAGTTTGATGAGTGGAGAGTCTCAACCAGATGGGATTTCACCGGAGACCAAATACCAGCATCATCTGGAAATATCAGAATTCAAACCAACTTCCCAGAGTATGAATTGATTGATGGATACTGGGAAATCCACCAGAAAGACAGCATACATTCCTTACAATTTAAGGTCGACATGAAACAAAAGGGAGTAATATTTCTTTCCTCGGGCTTTGATAATCATCCTAGAGGTACTTCTGCCCCCTGGAAGGGCGTTAAACTAGACCTGCTCTTTGATTCTCCATTCACACTGACCCATACTCTCCGCGCGCAATACCAAACCAACCCGCTTAGAGCGTCAGCCACCTACAAACACGGCTTTGACACGTTCCAGGTTGACTTCACAACTAATTTCCAGAACAACGAGGGCACGGTTGGGTTGACTGGTAACATCCCCGTGCCAGGAATCTCAGTCTTCAAGGTCGATTTCAAGTACAAATTTTCCGATAAATCTCAAAATGTTGTTAAGTTCAAGGCAAAAATCGAGGAAACAATTCTAGCAGTCAATGGGAAAGCCAAGATGGATTGGAGCAATGGCATAGTAGAGGCGACAGTTGCTTCTCCCTTCTTCAGCCCAGGGAGAGCGGAATTTGAATGGTCTACTGAGAAGACCCGCGTCACTTACTGGGCCATGTTAGAGTACAAACAACAAGAAATCAAAGCTAAGATGGCCCTGGAACAAACGAGCAGATTAGTGAAATTGGACATTTTTGTTTCAACTCCATTTGAGGGATGGAAGAACATGAAAGTCCACATAGGCTACTCTTGGTTACCCTCAGCATTCACGTTTACAAGTGTATTGACCAAGGAAGAAATGCAGATCTATAACATCAAATCATCATTTTTGTTCAGTGATGAGAAAGTGGCATTTAGTATCGAGGGAACTTTTGAACCTCTGAAAACTTCGGGATTATTGATGTTTGAGTTTAGTAGCACTGAAAATGCCTACGAAATCAAATTCCAAGAGCAGCTAAATGAATATGAAGTTTTGGAATTCCATTTCGAATTAGATGAATATCATTTGGAAAGCAGGCTAAATTATGGAACATTGAAAATACTTGAAATGAGTTTTAATTACTATAAAGCAGAAGTGTTCTTTACATGGGACAAAGGACAATATTTCAACATCAAAGCCAATCATTCAAGTACAAATGATGGCCGTGAGTTTAACTTTTCATTGAAAATCTCGGATAACCGACCAGTGACAGTACAGATAACTTATTCGTCAGCTGATGGTCAAAAAGTAACTATGATTCTTGCTTTTGGTGACAGGAAATACAAATTGACTGGAAAACTTAATGTTGATAATCGACAGTTACTTATATCTGTCATATTTGAATCTTCTGAGGATGTAGAAAATCCTGTTACCATTGAGGCCATGTTTGATTTATACGACTTTGCAAGAGGTAAAATGAAAGCTGTGAAAGACCTAGCAAGGATCAGCCTAGACTGGGGTGGCAAAATGGAACTGTCTCTTTCAGGAATGCGGCAGAAAAATGCAATTAAGCTTACAATGGACATCACGACTCCATATGAGATCCTACCAAAACTGAATTTGAGCTTTGAAGTTGGCCAAAAGCGAAAACAAAATTCTCTGGACGTAAAATACCAGCTGTCCTGTGAATGGTCGGAAAAGGTTGAACTCTCAGGTTCATTGAAGTATAAGAGTGACGACTTTTTATTAAAGAATGAGATACAGACAACTTTCCCAGTAGTTGAAAATCTTAATTCTAAACTTTTGCTGAAGCCAAAGTACTTTGAGATTGCTACAGATCTGAATGGAGATGAATGGAAGTTGTCCATACGTGAGTACTCTTTCTCTTTACCATTTTCACTAAAAGTGGACATCAAGACCCCCCTAGAAGGTTACGAAAGTCTGTCTTTAACAAACTCCGTAAAACTCAAAAATGGGGAACTCGAGGCTGAGATCACATTTAACTGGCCCGAAGAAAAACTCATCACTTTGAAGATCCAAGCAGAGATGTGGAACTTGAAGGTCAAGCTGAATACGCCATGGACACCCCTGAGGGAAGTCATTTTTATTGCCTCTTTAAGGACTGAGAGTGAGGAAGTGTCAGCTAAGGTGACGCTCCAGTGGGATGGCAGTAAGGTAGAAATGACATCTGATGTGACTCCCAAGGATGCTCGGATTGTTGGAAAATATAATAGTGGTGAAACTGAAGTAGCATCCGTTAGAGTTGAATACATCATCAAAGGCAGTAATTTTGAGTTCGGGGTTGTTGTAGAGACCATGTATGATGCCCTGAAGTTGTTTAGGACAAATTTCCAGCTGGGGCCCCAGGGAATCTCTCTTGAAGTACTGATTAACGAGGTAATGAGCCGTTTCAAGGGAAGTTACTCCGAGGGTGCAATTAAATTCATCTTAGACATTCCCTTCTTGTATAATTTCCAGTGGAACTTGGAGGCGAAGCAAGATTGGACAAAACTAGACACATATTCAACCATGACCTACCCAAAAGGAACCACACCATATAACATTACCCTTAGTTATGCCTTGCAAACATCGTCACTTATGGTAATGTTTGATGTTGCTGGAGATGTAAAGATTATGTCTTTTGGTATTGATGTCTCAGATATTTGGAAGTTCTCCATTGCGTACTTTGGTAGTCAGATGGAGACAACCATCAACCCAAATGTTAATGATGTCATGAACCTTAAATTTGAATCAACAGACTTAAGTTTAGAACAAGTAACTCTAGATGTAAGTGTTGATTATGGCGAATATATAAATATTTCAAGCATTATGACCACTGGTTTCAGAAACATGAATGTCTCTAGTCATATCATGAACGTAGCTTACACCACTCAGGAAGAAAGTTTTGTCTTTGGTGCCGTCCTCACCAGTAGTTACATTGATGGCTCGTATAAACTCGACACCATTATTCCCTTGAGGAATATTCTGGTTGAAAAAGGGAAAGCTGTTGTGTCTTTGTTTGTCGGAGAGCAGACATACATAGTCTCATATGTGCATGATAACCTGGATGACATGACATTCAGCAGAAGTTTGAGGATTGAGTTCCCAGATTGGACGGCATATTTCTCCACAAATGTAACTGATGATTCCATTACCATCGTATTCTCTTACCCAGAACCTTCCACTAAGCATGAGCTAGTCATTATGTGGCCTGAACCTTCAGGTGCTGAGAACATTCTGCTTACGGCAGAACTCAATTCACCCTACTTGGGTGATGATCCTGCTAAATACGACCTGAAGTTTGTTGTTTTGGATGAGCTGCATTTTACAGTCGACTCTGAGTTTTCACACGGAACAAAGAAAATTGATATTGAAGGGGAACTACAATACAACGACGACTTGAGAGAAATTACTTATAACACAAAGATTAGATCAGATTGGATTGGCGACTATGCAGTTGATGTCATTATTCAGTGGTTAAAGAACATTGCTTTGGATGCTACTCTAAAAATCCATGGAGAGAGGCATAATCTCAACCTCATAATTGACCCAGATACTCATGAGGCTTCTGCAAAAGCCAGTTCGTCATGGATCCCCTATGAGAACGTGGAATTCATGGGCAGTCTTGGCAAGGATTTGACGCCATCGAACATGAACATTGAGGGTAAGCTTAGCCTCGGTGATGGGGAGATTCTTGTGGAGGGAAGATTCCAGAATAATGGAATGGAGAGTCTCAAATCACATGTAAATATTACACGCAATATGAAGGAAATGTTCTCAGCAGAATTAGACTTTGGAAATGACGGACGTGAAGTTACTTTATCATTTATTGTAACAAGCGTTGTTCCTGAAATCAACACATCAGTGAACGCAAATTACGAAAACTATGGAAGCAAGAACCTTCGCGTCGACGCTCGAGGCTTTCTAGCTTTATATAATCATTTGATTGTAGATATTGACATTGGAGAAACATGGTATGATAACCTCCGAGTATATTTGTATATTAAGGAGCTGATGTATTTGAATTATAGTTTATTATTAATCGATCGTGACTTTTCTACTGTATTTGATTTTTCATCAGGAGAGACTCTAATACGGGTAACGGCTGATTACAACATTAGTGTTGAAAATCACTTCACGATGAAAATTGATAATTCAGTGTTACCTTTAGAAAATGTACATTTCCGCATGCCTTGGCCGGTGACGTTTGAAGAAACACAAATTCATATTTCATTTGTTTATGATGCAGAATACGCCATGTTCGACGTTTCTGCCGATAAAGACTGGGATTGTTTGGCCACTGTTATCACGCCATTCAGAGGCTATGAGAAATTTGTTTTCAAGTTCTTATTCTCTACAGATAATACACCAGCCTTTGTGGCAATGGTAGAATATCCAGGTGGGAAACTGGGTATAGAAGCCGTGTATAGATCCCTCTATGATGCCAAGTTCGTCGTATCCCTACCCCTGGAGAAGTATGATATCATAGCTTTCCAACTTAGTTTGGTAAATGGAGAACACTGGATAGCAGAAGCAAGGG
>NC_091576.1:30929100-30931600 GCF_042767895.1 Penaeus vannamei
ACAAAACGTTGAAACAAAAGCCAATCGCCCTACAGATTCAAAAAAGGACAGACGACTTGCGCACGGCAGCTGTTACTCTTGTGGACGAGGTTCTCCGCTTTTCCAAGGAAGGACTCGAAGCTCTAAGCCAGAGCTCTCTTCTCAGGACAAGCTTCCTTCGATCTCTGCACGAGGCCGCTGAGATCCTTTACGAAAATGTAAGGAAGTGATGTCTCGTCAAGCGCCATGTTGATTCACGCGTTCATCTCTTTTGGTTTTATATTTATTTGATTGCTACTATTTCTATGGCTAATGTTATTAGTAGTATTACTAGCGGTAATATTAATATTACCAATGTTATAATGAAGCCTTTATAAGTAAAATATAGAAATGAAAAAAAGAGTTTTAACGTTTTGACCGGCAATTCCAATCACGTTTTGAAATTCGTTTGACTACCGACTTTAACCGCCAAATTTAACCGCCATTTTCTCCCTGCAGGTGGACACAACATGGCGAAAAGGGCGCGCAGGCCTCGAAATGGAACTCGAGGGCGTGCAGACAACTCTCTATCTCTTCGGTTTCAAAGTCCGGGAATATCTGGAACGCAAGAATTACTTCCTGAACGAGTAAGATCTTTTTTTTTTCTCTCTCTCTCTCTCTCTCGCTTTCGCTCTCCTCCTTTCGTTTTTTTTTTCTTCGGTGCGTCTTTGTTCTTTTTTTTATGTCTTTGTTCTTTAATTTCTATTTCTCCAACTAGTCTTTCGTGCATCCCCATTATTATTGCTGTTATTATTATTAATATTATTATAGTTATTGTTATTATCATTATGATTTTTACTGTTATTACTCTCATCTCTCTCATCTGTCTGTCTGTCTGTCTCTCTCTCTCTCTCTCTCTCTCTCTCTCTCTCTCTCTCTCTCTCTCTCTCTCTCTCTCTCTCTCTCTCTCTCTCTCTCTCTCTCTCTCTCTCTCTCTCTCTCTCCCTCTCTCTCCCTCTCTCTCCCTCTCTCTCCCTCTCCCTCATCCTCTCCGTCTCCCTCATCCTCTCCGTCTCCCTCTCCCTCCCTCCCTCTCCCTCCCTCCCTCTCCCTCTCCCTCTCCCTCTCCCTCTCCCTCTCCCTCTCCCTCTCCCTCCCTCCCCCTCTCTCTCTCATCTCTCTCATATCATCTCATCCCTCTTTCTATCTCTCTCTCTCCTACAGGATCCTCATCTACCAGCCTTACGAATACGGCAGGATACGCTACAGCCAGTTCCTTCCTGTCCCTTGGAGGAGTTTCTTGGATTCGCCTGATTGGTCCGCCCTCTCCAGGCTCTTCATGAAGGTGAGGTGGGAGGAGGAGGAAGAAGGAGGGAGAGGGAGAAGGAGGACAATTTTACTTTGTTATTTAACGTTAGTTAATGACGTTTAATGTCATGTAATATTGGTGAAAAAATATCTTGTTTTTAATGTTATTTAACGAAAAGTCCAATGGTATCTTATCTTGATTATCAAAATTTAGTGTTATTTGGTAAAGTCTAATATTTATCGAATTCTGGTGTTAATTAATGGTACTGAATGCAGTCTGATCTTAGTAACTGGTCTTATGTTATATAGTGGACTCTTTAATCTTCTTTAACGAAATCGGACGTTATTTGCTGCAATCTAATGTCATTCCCTGCAATCTAATTCCCTCTGGCGCCGGCAGGAAACCCCCGCTGCCAAGGCTGAACGGCTCTTGGAACTGGGGATGCTGGAGCTAGATTCCGTCTGGCGTCCGCTGCCCCCGCCCGGAGTCCTCGTGCCCCTCAGAACGGCGCCCCGGTTCTTCACGGCCACCGCCACGGTCATGGGTAAGCCTCGTTTCCAGGGCGCCGTTCCCCTAGGGTGCCGAACCCTGGAGCGCGGTTCCTTCCGAGGGCCTGCGCTGCTGTTTGGTTTCTCGGCCTCTTGGTGTCGTCGTATTTTGTCAGTCTAAGGCCTTGTTATTTTTACTTGGATAGGAAGGTTATGTATTGTTGAATTCCTGCCATAACATGTGGTTTGGATTCTGGATAGGTGGATAAAATGGATTTTCCTCTACGAATTTCACAAGAAGACTCGATCTGAACGGCTATAATACCCTCCCTCTTCCCTCCCTTTCCCCCTCCCCCTCCCCAATACCTTCCTTGCCCCCCTCCCCCTCCCAGGTCAACACGTCACGACCTTCGACCTGCACCACTACGAGTTCCTGGGCCCCTGCTCCTACCTGCTCACCAAGGACTTCATCGACGGCGACTTCGAGGTGGTGGGCGTGTACGAGAGCGAGGCCGGCGAAGTCAGGCTGGAGTCGGTGCTGATCCGCGCCCCTGGGACCGACGTCACGCTCAGGGTGGACGGCACGGTGGACGTCACCTACGCGGCGGCCAAGGTGGGTGGGCGGGACTAGGTGGCTGAGGTGCCTTGAGGGGTGGGATGGGTGGGGCGGGGGGGGGGCCCTGGTGGGGGTTGGGGGTGTGGGTGGGTGGATGGGGAGGTAGATAGATGAATAGATAAAAGGGGG
>NC_091576.1:30949100-30956600 GCF_042767895.1 Penaeus vannamei
CATACATACATACATCACACACACACACACACATATATATAATATATATATATATATATATATATATATATATATATATATATATATATATATATATATACTTATGTGTGCGTGCGTAACATGTATGTATGTATATTTCCGTTTGCTCCCTGCGTGCGTTAGTGACAGCTTGTGATTGGGCGACTTTAAGCGCATATTGTGAATAATTAGCAGTTAACAGTCAACCATCATCAATCCTAAATACCAATAATCCTTCGCTGTATTCAATCTAGTCTTTTATATCCATTTTCCCTTAAATTTCATGGATTGTTACACGGTCGTTTCACTGTTGACGAAGTCGCTGGTCTCACTGCCTACCTGCTTAGTAGTTCCATTAGGGATTTCCTCTACAATCCATATGTGACAATCGCTTTGGTTTCCTTTCTATTGGTGTTGGTTTATCTTGATTAAATATCCAATTGCGTATATTACTCAGTCTATCGTTAGTTTATATTCTGGAGGACATTTACAGTTGCCTTGCCATAGGCCTATTTTCTGTCAAATTTCCGTATTTTTTTCTGGTTCGTTGTCTGGGAAGTGAATCTTTTAACATTTGTCAAATGTTCTTTTTCTATTTTTATTTTTCTCTCTTCCCATAGGTCCTATTCCCGTTTTAATTCACGAACATTAGGAAAACATTTAGGAAAACCATAACAATACTATCCATTTTCTCCTCTTTCTCTCAGACCTCAGCATTCCATTCATCAAAACATCAATTTCTAGCAAAAAACATCAATTTCTTTTCTCAAGAGAGAGGGGAATAAAACACAAACACAAGACAATAACGGTCCTTGTTAGACAGTGGATTATAGCATTACATTAATATCACAAAATATATAGATATATGTGAATATGTCTGCCAGTGCCTGCGTCTCCCTCTGAGATACGGGACTGTCAACGGAAGCTTGAACTGTACCCTGCCCTAAGAATTCATAAAAAAAGGATAAATACTTTGAAAATAAAAAATAAAAATGCATAAAATATAATAACTATTATTATGCCACACTCTAATTCACATTCGAAGTTTTGTTTTACGTTCACAGTGTTTGTGTGTGTGTGTGTGTGTGTGTGTGTGTGTGTGTGTGTGTGTGTGTGTGTGTGTGTGTGTGTGTGTGTGTGTGTGTGTGTGTGTGTGTGTGAGTGTGTGTGTGCGTGTGTGTGTGTGCGCGTATGAGTAAGTGAGTGAGTGTGTGTGTGGTCTAAAAAAAAAAGGTAAAATGTGACGTAAAACAACTCTACATTTCGCTTTCTTTGTTTTTTTCTAAATTTCTCAAGCGTCCAATACATCTTTTCTTCGCGCTATTCCTTCTTCTTCCTTCACATGAAAAGACAAATGATGGAAATACACCGAAAAACAAATCCTTAAATTACTAATAAAAAACAAAACAAAAAACAAATGACAGCGATAAAAAAATTGTAACAAATATTCACAGTTAATTTACACATTAGCATTACCACACACACGAAAAAAGAATGTTATTTCAAAAGTACACATTCAGGGAAAATGATGCTAACATACATGCCCATCTCATGACAGCATCAATAAGTATAAAAAAAAAAAGTTACATTGGAATTCACTCCAAACTTGTCAGTTTTGTGCTAGTATAAAAAATGGCCTTTACAAAGGTTTACACAGTTAACAAAAGAGTAAAATAAAATGTCTGGAACACAAAAGGGAAGATTAACATGAAAATAGTGATTATATATACATATACTTTATATATATATATATATATTGTAATGTTCTCTCGTCTTGTTAAACATACCAAGGCTTCAACACAGGATTTCACGCACGCAAGTATTACCATCTGAAAGGCAGGGCACCGTTTCCTTTTTTGGTAATATTTCATCTTCAACTTTCCCTCCATTTAAACTTAGCCGAGGAAGGCCCTTGCTGCATTTAGTGTACGTGTTCGCATGCTTGCTAATTTTCCTTTCTGCTTGCGTGCGAAAATTCTCATGCCTTGGGTGTTCTATGCGATTTTTCTCCTTTTACGCGGAAAAATTTCACTGTGATTTCATGTAAGCAAATTTTCTAAGCAAGGGCACTGGTTGCATACAAAAAAAAAAAAAAAAAAAAAAAAAAATCTTGCAATATATTCTTGTTCTTTCCAGACAAAAGGACTTTATGAATACTGTACTATCTCTGAGATCTTAATGAACACAATTACTCAACTTATTAAGCCCTTTTTTCACCAAGGAAAGAAGGGAAGAGAGAAAACGAAAGAATGTAAGAAAAAAAATACTGATAAAAAAAAAAAAAAAAAAAGTGAAAAGTTTTTCACGAGAAAATTGGATAGGATTCGACACCTGACAACACACATAATAAAACTTATATAAGCTGGTCCCTTTTAACACCATATCTGGATCTGGTTAAATAAATACATAAAAAAACGCATGTTGAAATAAAATAGAAAAAAATATGATTCTCTTACAGCCCCCCCCACCCCCCACAACAATAGAAAAAAAAATCTAACCTATATCTATCTATATATATAATTTCGTTGGCGGTTTCGCATTACATAAAAAAAAAGAAAAAAAAATGTTTGCCACTAAGATTGTAACCATATACAACGGCAGTGGAAACAAGGCGAAAATACTGTTGACTCTCGTGACACGGGACCAAGCGTGTTGCAAGGTGCGGAAGGGGGATGGCCAGATCAGTAGCAACTCGAGGAGGTGTCATGCCGTCTGATTCTATTTTTTTGGGAAAAGCACACGGGGGTTTATTTTGATGACGTCACAAAAGTTACGGATGTTTTGTGAATATGGTCGATCATTTTGGTCTTTTCAATTTTCAAAAAAGATGCAAAATAATGATTTTATTGGCTATATTTTCACTGAACGATCATCAAAACAGACGCCACGACACCACCTCGAGTTGCTACTGACCTCGCCATCCCCGTTCGGAAGTTGCCGAGGCCTTTGCCATCGATTCAGCGCCTTCTCTCGAGGATTCGCGAATTTAACAGTCTCTGCCAACCCGTCGGGCATTTAACGCTCTCTATCAACTACCAAATTCCGCGCTTTTCTCTCACGGCTTCGCCCATTTAATCACCCATTTCGCGATCTTCTACCAACCGGTCGCAAATCTAACTTCCGAAGGCCAGGCGTCGCGAATTCTTACGTCTCCTGTCCACCATCCAGGATTTCAAAATAAACAAAGGAGCGGTTAAAAAAAAAAGAGTGATATCTGGCTCACGTAGAATTCTGCAGCACTTTCGGCTCGTGGGAGACAGGATCGGCCTCAGCCATACGCTTCATGCTGTGAAGAGTAGGAGAGAAAGATTGGGAGAGGGAGAGGGAGAGGGTGAGGGAGATTGGAAGAGGGAGAGGGTGAGGGAGATTGGAAGAGGGAGAGGGTGAGGGAGATTGGAAGAGGGAGAGGGAGAGGGAGAGGGAGAGGGAGAGGGTGAGGGTGAGGAGAGGGAGGGAGGGAGGGTGAGAGAGAGAGAGAAATGAGAAACAGACATAGGTAGATAGAGAAAGAGAGAGAATGAATATGTGGACTGACAGGCCCAGACTACAATGTACATAAACACCGACGTAAATCTTCCACGCCCTTAAGACCCCCCCCCCCCCCCCCCCCCCCCCCCGACACTCCCGACACTGTCCCGAACAGCACCAGTAAAAAGACAAAAGGAACAAATCTTTACATTACTTGGGGAGGGGGGGGGGAGGAGCGTCAACTGGAAACGTTACGTATATTTTCTCTCGTCATTCCTTTGAAACGTGGACCGTGTATAGGCCTAAGCGCTGTAACCCCCCCCCCCCAAAAAAAAAAAAAAAAAAAAAATATATATATATATATATAAATAAATAAAAATCTATCTACTTCCACGGTTTCCCTAAAAAAATTCACGATCCCTCCCAAAGATTCTTTTCTTTAAAAAAATGCATCTTGAACATTTAAACGCTACGGTTCTGCTAACCTCACACGCACGCACGCACGCAACTACACCTTAAACATCAAATTTTTCCCGCCAATTCACCCAACGAAGGCCCTCCCTCCCACCAGGATTACGCCCCGTCCTTTGGGGAATCCCCTTCAGCACCCTCCTAAGAAGACCTCCCCCCCCCCCACCCCTAAAATACACAAAAGTCAAAATGCGTCAAAAAATCGAATAAAAATATCAAGACATTTCTTCGATCGTACCGTCCCCCCTCCTTCCCCTCCTCCCCCACCCCAGTCTATAAATGCATCTAACCGATTTAAATGCGAGATGAACACACTCATACTTGACGAATTAAAGCATCAGGGCGTCTTGGCCATCTGTTCCTACCTCAGACAGACGAAAGAAAGATGGCGCCATGAGAACCATCTACAGGTCGTTGGAAATGCTATAGGGAAAAAAATCAAAAGAGATAGATAGATAAATGGATAGTTAGATTAATGGAGAGAGAGAGAGAGAGAGAGAGAGAGAGAGAGAGAGAGAGAGAGAGAGAGAGAGAGAGAGAGAGAGAGAGAGAGAGAGAGAGAGAGAGAGAGAGAGAGAGAAAATGTTTCTAACAATGACATACTCTCGAGCGATCAAAACTGATACCGAGATAGATAGAGAGATAGATAGAGAGACTGAACTAAAATTACTTGTATTGTGACCAAGATTTGTGTCTGTAAATACGCCACTTTTATAGAGAGAAAATAATGTCATGAATTTATTACTCATTATCATTATTAGTTTATAAAAAAAATGTCAGTATAGGGCGGAGGGAGAAAGAGAGAAAGAAGAGAAAGATAGAAAGAGAGAAAGATAGAAAGATAGAAAGAGAAAAAGAGAAAAAGAGAGAAAGAGAGAAAGAGAGAGAGAGAGAGAGAGAGAGAGAGAGAGAGAGAGAGAGAGAGAGAGAGAGAGAGAGAGAGAGAGAGAGAGAGAGAGAGAGAGAGAGAGAGAGAGAGTGATAAAGAGAAGAAAGAAAGAAACAAAACGAAAGAGGAGGACGTGGAAGAGGGAGAAAACAGAAAAGGCAAAAAACCCCACATCATTCTCGAACAGCTACACACTAAAAAAAAAAACGAACAAGTTGAACCTCACGTTTAATATCAGCAAGACGAATTACAGTCCTAACCTTAATCATAATAATAAAAAATAAATCTTCAAAAAGTGTGTTTTTTTTTATATTACAGAAAAGCCATTTCATTACGACTCGAATGTGCTTTACGACAATAACTACAATGCATTTTTACTTCAGCCATTTGTTAAAAGACCCAAGAATTGATATAGTAATTTCGCTTGGCCATTAATTTAGTAAATATATAACAAAATAATTCAAAAAATTTCCCCTTGCTCTGTTCACCGTTCAAGCACTTCTTACAAATACGAAAGCTTTGTTCAGCGTTCAAACAAGAGAACCTTTACGTATCACAGCCCAGTCCTAAAGGGGGGGGAGGGGGAGGGAAACGAACGGGGAAGAAGAATAAAAAAAGAATTAAAAAAAAGAAAAAAATAATAATAACAACAAAAAAAAAAAAAAAAAAAAGAAACTTGGTGGAATGAAACCAGCTGTGGACGCTTCTCTCGTCGACAGCTGGGACTTGTGACATCCCTCTCCTAATATAATATGTCATTAACCTCTACGTTTGTGAAAAAATGTTGAACTATGGCTATGGGTTGTGTGTTTATGTCGTTGTGACCGGCGGGGGAGAGGGGGGAGGGGAGAGGGGAGAGGGGGGAGGGGAGAGGGGAGGGGGGAAGGGAGAGGGGAGAGGGGGAGGGAAGCTCCTTCGTGTGGCCTGATCCCTCATGCGTGTAAATGCTTTGAACGGTGACGAAAGTACAAATATAAACGCTTTGTTCTTCCTTAACCCTAGACCTTTTCCCGCCGCCGCCGTGTCCGCCCGGGCGCCCCGGGAGGCGCGGCGAGGCCGATTGTCGTCGAGGTCGAGAGCGAGCGTCTCGAGGGGCAGTTCCTGAGCGCGGGGGCGTGGCGCTCGACCCAAGGCCCTTCCCTGCGTCGCGCGCGCGCACACGCACGCTCACGGCAGGGGGATGACCCCCACGCCCACCCCGCCCTCGTGCGCGCACATGGAGGTGATGAACTCCCACTGGTCGAGCTCCGGGTTGTAGACCTCCACCGTGGACAGGTTGGACACGCCGTCGTAGCCGCCGATGGCGTAGAGGCGGCCCATGTTGGCCACGAGCGCCACGCGGCTGCGGGTCACGCTCATGGACGCGATGAACGACCACCTGCGGGGGGGGGGGGTTAGTACAGACCCAGAGAGGCAGGGAAATGTTTCATAATTATATAATCATATCTATCCATCTCTATATATCCACACACACACACACACACACACACACACACACACACACACACACACACACACACACACAGTCACAATGCATGGATGTGTACGCATGCAAAACATGAAATGATTCGTAAGAATACATATATACACCGCACATACACAAACATACATACATGCCCATATACGATCAGCCATACCAACGTACAACTAACCCCCCTACACGACCACAAACACACAAACCCAGCCCCACACACCCACCCCCACACTCATACCCTCCCCTCACCCCAACCCCCACCCAACCTCCCACACTCATACCCCCTCCTCCCCCAAACCCCACCCACCCAACCCCTCACCCCATCCCCCAACCCTCACCCACCCAAACCCCTCCCCCACCCTCCCCCAAACCACCCCCCCCCAAAGCCCCCCCCTCTTACTTGCTGGTGATGGGGTCGTACACCTCGACCGTCCTCAGGAACGTGGACCCGTCGTAGCCGCCGCACACGTACAGCTTCCCGTTGAGCGTGGCGGCGCCCAGACGACACCGCTTGCTTAGCATCGGGGTCACGGGCGTCCACTGGCCGGTCGTGGGGTCGTAGCGCTCCACCTGGCGGGGGCGGCGGCGGAGGGCGTGAGGGAGGGGGCGGGCACGAGGGCGGATGCCGTGTCAGTGCGTTTGGGAGTGAGTGCGCGGGTGTAAGCGTGTGTTACAAAATTTAACATATATGTAATATATAAAATATATAATATACATATATATATATTATATATATAATATGTATATATAATATATATACAATATGTGTGTGTGTGTGTGTGTGTGTGTGTGTGTGTGTGTGTGTGTGTGTGTGTGTGTGTGTGTGTGTGTGTGTGTGTGTTTGTGTATTTATATAAATATATTATCTATCTATCTATCTATATAATATATATAAGTATGTGTGTATGTGTATTACTTACATTTGGTAAATACCTATTATAAATGGACATACCTTCAGAGAGAGAGAGAGAGAGAGAGAGAGAGAGAGAGAGAGAGAGAGAGAGAGAGAGAGAGAGAGAGAGAGAGAGAGAGAGAGAGAGAGAGAGAGAGAGAGAGAGAGAGAGAGAGAGAGAGAGAGAGAGAGAGAGAGAGAGAGAGAGAGAGAGAGAGAGAGAGAGAGAGAGAGAGAGAGAGAGAGAGAGAGAGAGAGAGAGAGAGAGAGAGAGAGAGAGAGAGAGAG
>NC_091576.1:30964100-30974100 GCF_042767895.1 Penaeus vannamei
CTAATGGCTCTACAAGTGTTCCACTGTTCATTGATATAGGAGATATGATGGTCAAACTAGTGTAAAATACAGCTGTATTAGCATAAATGGTCCTTATGTGTAAATATCCTTTGATTAAAAACTACCATATGCACTCACTCAAAATCCCTTGTTGATCATTCCATGAAATTATCTTTCTGACATGGGATTACTTATGTAGGCCTAAATTTATTCACTAATTCTGGATTCATCCCAAATCTGACTTGGTAATTATGATGATCAGTGTACTGTACACATGCACTTTCACATACACAGACCCACCAACCTACACACATATCTTCTGTACACACATACACAAACACATTCATGTTTATATATGCACACACATACATATAGATACACATCTGTATATCACTGATAATTTCTAAGAAAAGCAAGTGAACTCAGTCTGTGCTTTTACTTCTTTATTTCATTCTGCATTCATACTTGATTGCCTATTTTTCAACTGCATTAGCTCCAAAGTATCTTCATAGTCGCTTTCTTGAAGGCTAGAGTTTGAACTCGGCCACAAAACCTTGTAATCTTTCTGACTTCAACCTCACTTGCATACTCTTATTCCAGGCACGTCGCTAGATTATAAAATATGGACCTTAATCATAGCTAGGAGGCAGATGGCCCGATGCTTGCTATAGTAGTCTGTGTATTAATTTCTATAAGAGAAATTGCATTGTGTTCTCTCAAAGTACAATATGTTGGGAAAATCCATGTTGTTCTATCTTCTAAATGTACAATATGTTGAGAAAATGAAGTTGTTCTATCTCACCAGTGTACAGTGTGTTGAGGAAATGCATAATGTTCTATCTCCTCAATGTACAAGCAGTGTTCACATGACTGTCACAGGCAATATAAAGACAATTTGGAGCAGCCTAGAGTGGGAGGGGTAGCCTTTGATCCCCTCCTAAGCTATGGGCTTATATTTCACTTATAGCTATATCAATAAGAGAAATATGCCTAGATTGTAAAGGTGTAATTTTCACCTATATAATCCCACAAGATAATACTATGCTCTAACCTTGTGTGTCAGTTTCTAGATGTTGTTAACTGCAGGAGAATCCCTTACACACCATGAACTATAGTTTAACCATGCAAGTAAAATATCAAAACTTCCAATGTTGCCCCAGCAACTGTTAGTATAAAGTCAACAAATATTACAGTTGTTGGTGGTGGTTGAACAGCATAATTTAGTAATGAATTTCAATAGAATCATCTTTCAGATTTACTTACTCTTGTTCCTGCAAGGTATCGTATGTCCCTCTTTTAACCATGCATTAGTGCATATTTGACTGAGGCATTAATGTATAATCTCTGCTTAATAATTGGCCATTATTAGTATTTTTTTCCTATTCTCAAATTCTACATATTCTAAATACCCATTAAATAAATGGTTTTGTAAGGATACGATTTGTCTTGGTATGCATGGACAGAATATTGGGCCATTACTAGCACTTTAAGATAGGTTACTTGCTACTGTCTACAAATACTACCTTCACAATGCTCATTTCCTCTACAAGATGCTACTCCCTCTGTGCAAGCCAAGATACTGACCAGCTTCAATATTCAACTCATTCACATATAATGCACGTCTTCTAAATGTATCACGAATGAAGAGATGTATACTTTTTTCTTTTTTTTTTTTTTTTTACTCATCTCTTTTTGTACTGAATCGAAAGAAAATATCATGAGCTTGGGTAGAATAAAGAGGATTTAAAATTTATATACAATATATTCAAATAAGCCCAATACTGCTTACAGAAGCTCAACCCTCTCCAATCACAATAGCAAAAACAACAGTATCAATAACAATAAGGATGTTAAGAATGACATTAATGAAAATAACAATAACAATAACAATAATGCTAATGCTAATAATAATGATAACAATAACAACATTAATACTAATGATAATAATAATAATAATAACAAAAACAATAATGAAGTCAAAGCTCATAAATCATAAAGAATAAAAATAAAAATAAAAATAATCAAACCAAATCAAACTGGTCAAAACAATAGCAATGGAAGCGACATTCTTGATGCGAACGTTGCTCTTGCACCAACGAAAAGCTTGCCGACTGTGTTTAAAATTTCACCATAGCGTAAAGGAAGCTGCTCAGGGTTTGCAACATCTTGGGAATTGGGGGAGTGAGGAAAGGGAGGAAAGGGGGAAATTCTTGTTCCCACTCACACCCCATGTCCATTGTGCATCCATCTTGTGTTCATCTTGCATCCATCCCTGTATTCATCAATCCGTCTATCCCATCGTAACGCCTTGCAAAGTCTGTCTTGCATCGTTTCTTTTCTTCTCTCTTTCCTTCCACCCCTACCAAACAACTAAACGAACCCGACTCACCCCCACTAATTGTGCGGTGCTTGTCTCACCCACGTTACTTCTTATTTCGACTCTCACCTGATTTAGTAAGGCCACCGACCGCATAAATAAGGCCTACAATATCATTACAGCATCTAGGTCTCGTTCTGAAGCTCTGAAGAAGTGGACGGCGTTCAGGCATCAGGTGGTAGTCTTTTGCTTCGTCTAGTAGATCTCTGAGGGAGTGCGGAGGGTGAGGTTGGGAGACAATTATAAAGTGAATGTATAAAACTTTATGTGTAATAATATATTCATATAAACACGTATACACACACACACAAACACATATATAGATAGATAGAGAGAGATAAACACATACATATACATACATCTTCTCATAATTCCAAAGAGAAATACAAGGGAGGCAGACAGACAAACAGAAACACACATTAAGGCGTTCTTACCACTGTATGCTCATTATCATCCACTCACCTGCATTCATGGGATGACCGTATCAGGTTCTCAGTTCCCACGCAGTCAGTCAGGTACTGGGGTGTGAGGAGAGGCATTCGTACCTTGGTGAGCAGCTCAGGGAGGTGGTCACTCCGCTGGTCAAGGTCTCGCTTTACCCAAGACATTATAGCTTCAAAAACCTAAAATAAAGACAAAGTTGGGAGAAAATTGGACGCCAGGAAGGAAGAAGAATAAATGGAGAAGCAGCAGTAATGACTATACCAAATATGAGAAAGAATAATATTTCACATGGTAAATCGCAATCAAATAGTAACTCCTAGAATCCTATTCACTTTAACCACGGCTTGCTGTTTTTAAAATGTACTGTCCTATTCGCAAGAATCATATTATAATTTCCAACAAGCTACTGAGAACTGGCACCTACCCCCCATCTTTTCTTTTTTGCTGTGATGAAGACATATCTAGTGTCAACTATTAACTCTGGTTCTGTCTGATTTGTTTCTTTCTACAGCAACTCCCACTCTCCCTACACACTCATAGCTCTTGTTGGACCTCTGTGTCCATGTGTGCCCCAAAAACACCACATGCATTTGTATGCATTTATACTTACACACTCCTCACTGGGTACATTCAACTCGTCCCTGGAGATGATTTCTCTGACATCAGAAAAGTTGAGATTCAGGAACTCCTCCGACACTGACACGTCTACGAAATGCTTCTGCAGATAGCGGTTACTCGCCTCAACTAGTGACCAGCAGGCAAGGGTGTCAGCAAAGGCACGAATGCCAAGGACATTGTGTGGGTGTAATCTGCAAAAGAAATAGAAATAAAAAGACGTTAAATACAAATTCAATCCAAGATTACCAAGTTTAAGTGTGGTTATTCTCAAACAACTAATTAAGCATGGAATTTCCTCTTTCTAATACTGAGAAATGACAAGCTTCATTCCCTTGTCATCCATGAGAAATCTCTTTATCCAACTTAAGAATGTATGCTTAGCATTGTCCTTCTAAAATACATCCATCTCTACATCAAACACAAATCTCAATCTCTATCTATCTCACCCAAAAAACATATCTTCAATTCATTTCTACTTAATAAACATTGTTTTTATCTAAAATACTGTCATTCATTATTTTACAGATAAACTGTAAATCCATCCATCTACTTCTAAAAAAAATAAGTTGATCTCCATCTGAGAGATATATGCATCTCTCTTTCTGCCCTTCAGTGGCATATATCAATCAACCCAATGACAATGAATGGTATTTATGAATGACATGTGGCCAGAATTTTTAGCCATCTGACAAAGGAGGCTGCTCTCTGTTCTATGTGCTATGCATATGTGGAATTTTATAGCTTGAATGCTACTCGTTCTGGAGTTGCAGCCTTCCAAGTCCTACTCTTTTTTTTTATTGATTTTATTGGGGGAAAAAAAAAAAAAAAAAAAAAAAAAAGGAGAGAGAAAGAAAAAAGGTAATTGTCTTGTTCAGAATCAAAGAAGAGGAATAATCATTATTCCTGCACTTCCAATTCCTGTTTTGTGCAGGTGAAATTGGCATCAATCCTAGCATAATGGCAAGTGTACTCTGATTATTTTGTGATACTATTGACCTATCTATCTCCACTTAAAAGATATCTTGTAAACCTATTCTTCTCTATCCCACAAACATAAATATCTATATACCTTTAAAAGCCTTATCTCTATCTCCAATTAAGAAACTTTAATCTAACATCTAACAGACATACAATCTCTGTACATCTGACACGTGGGGAAGAAAAATCACTCGCTTCAAACATGCGCTCAAAATGATCCTAAACCATCAAGTGATAATCCCTTACCTATATATCTCTTAGGTTATGTGTAATGGTAGTATGAGACTTAAATGAAACAGTGGTTTATAGTCTAAGAGAAGGGGGGGGGGGGGGACTAGGCAATTTTGGACTTGCTATCTGTATAATAAGGGCGACTTTCCTTTGAGTTTTTTGAATCAATGATTTTCTTAGTTCCAGTGGAAACGAAATTATATATGAGATATATATATAAAAAAGAAAGAAAGAAAGATGGAAAAAAAAGAGAAAAAAGAAAAAGAAAGAAAGAAGGAAAGAAAAGAACAAGAAAGAAAAAGAAGAAGAAAATAACTGCGTGGAAGAAAATTTTAAAGATTAATCTAACGGATAAGAACTGCCTTTGGCAGTAATTCAATTCACTTATTTGATGTGTATGGGGGAAAGTTGCCTCGGAGGACTAACAGTTGTGAGGGGAAGAAGAAGAAGAAGAAAAAAAAAAAGAAGTTAAATGTGCAAGAAACTAATAAACAAATTGAGCAATTTCTGTTACTTTTTTTTTTTTTTTTTTTTTTTTTTTTTTTTTTTTTTTATACAAATGGAGCATATTGACAATTATTTGGATTCATTATCTCTATGTTCAGGAATAAGATATCCAAAAATACATTCAAAATTAAGTAAAGAAATTAAATACAATCATATCAAATCTTTAGAAGGCCTTATCTCCTTCCAAGCTGATTTGCTTGGATATAATGAGGTATTGATTTCATGATTGGACATTTTTGAAAATATGAAGAGCTGAGTAAATTGGTAAAAAGTAACTGTAAACTGTAATTTCAAATTACATTAGGTATATGTGGTATAATGGCATGACATCATTCCATGATATATGCAGATCTTTACTTAATTATATATATATATATATATATATATATATATATATATATATTTATATATATATATATATATTGTAGTTTTCCTTGCATTTGTCCTTTGAAGGTATATTTACAAATACATATTTTGCTGTGCATGATATATCATAATACCTGGACTTATATCTGACCTCACTCACTTAGCAGTAAAAATGGCAACGTTCTAGTCTCCTATATCTAAAATAACTCTCTAAAATACATTTCCATTTATGCACAAGGCAGAGGTACGGAAGTAGCTGAACATAGAAATATCTATGCAAACTTAAGCTCAGTGAAGCTAACTGGTGCAATATCTCGGAACAATAGTTTACCACGCTTTCTTTAAATGTGTGAAGGAATCTTAACCCACTAACGACAGGTGTCACACATATGAGAGACCTAGAAAAGTAAACATTACTCGGTGTCCTGCCGGTGCATTGCTAGATTGGAGCTTGTGTTCTGATTTTATCACCTGCGGCGGGAGGCGTGAGGGCAGGTTCCCGTACTCACCCGTGTACCAATTTTGAAGCCGCCCGGAAAATATTTTTGGCTTGGAAATGTACTGTCGCTAGTGGGTTAAAATCTGATAAACTGATAAGTTTTCAAGTTACATAGGGTTTCTCTGGTAATCGTTTTGTGGATTACGGTCATCTGATTACATGATTTTTGTTTTTTTTTCCTTTTCTTTTCTTTTTTCTTTTTATTTTTTTTACTCGCAACTCACTGAGTTATGAATTTGATATTAGGCATGTAATGTGAATGCAAATTTTGTACTAAAATATATACTTTCCCCCTAAAAAAAGTAACAATATATAAGAAATTTGGGACTTCTACCAATAGTTTGCCTATACCTCTATCTCCATTTAAAAGACAAATATCAAACTCCATCTCAGAAACATTAATTTTTCTAAAAGAGAAGATATGACGATATATTTCACATACCTGTAAGAGAAAACATGTTCAACTGTCTTATTTCATTATAACTGATTTTATTCCTTTCAAAATTATTTTCAAACAGAAACTATCTTGTCAAACTATTTCTAATGAAAACAAACATGTAAATTAGCATAACTATAAGAAAGCCAAAAAGGAAAGTGAAAAAAAGCTTGAAATATTTTGTTAATTTTTAACCCTTTCACTGTGCCAAACCGAGAAACAATTAACACGAACCTCTTATCTAGGGTCAAATGTACTACAAAATCTATAGACTAACCACAAAATCCATTTTCATTTTTCACTTGTCTGTAAAGTTTAGATTTTTCCGGATAACCATTCAACCATTTTCTTTGATAGTTCCCTGGACAGAAACAAATGTATATCCACTTATTATTATTTTTCCATTATAGATTTTGGTCTAATTGCTTAGTAGAGTATTTTTCACTTACGTCATAGTAGCATATTACAGAGAAAGGGTTAAATCCTGACCTAAGCAGTTGCGGTTTTGGTGTGCTAAACAATCGGTTTGGTCGGCAGGTTTTATTCCTTGCGCAGTTCCGCTTACATACACACAGTCACGTTTCAAGGCAGCAAGCGTTATCATCTAAAGCTATTCTCTTGATACAAAATATGCTCATGGTTTTAGCATAAAACTAGACATCTGCTATCTAAATGAATAATCGGGGGTTTTATATCAAAGACGCAGATAACAGCTATTGCTGAGCTTGGAATTTTAGCCACATTAGCATATTAGATGATCTTACTGTTTACCATTGAAAATTTACGTATCAGTGTGGGTGATGATAATGAGTATTTTGTATGACGTTAGCAACAAAAACAGCAAGAGCATTTTGTAGCTAAAGTACAAAGGTTATGATCTGACCAATTTTTCTTTGATTTTGATGGAATTTCTAATGATTTCGGCATAACAGCTGTAATAATAAAACTCTGGAAGGGTCCCAAGAATCTAGCCCGAAGTGATACCCTCATGGAAATAACCCTAAAGCTTTTGGTATTCTAAAACTACCCTCACCTTTCCCTTAGCGGTTTGGAGTCCCGGCTGAATTTTATAAAAAGATATAAACATTACATTTCATGAAGTTTGTGTGATCTTTCCTGCTTATCATTACTATACTTTAATTTCAGATTTTAGTATCATTCACTATTCATGTGGAATGATCAAATCGGGGAGCAGATAAGAAAGTCTCAGGTAGTGAATCAAATATGTACAAATAAATGAAGTTATTTACGTTAAATGATGAAACAAACTATGAAAAAAAGAAAACGAGAGGAAGGAAAATGAAAAGGAAAAAAAATGGAAAAAAAAGAAAGAAAGAAAGAAAGAATGAATCATATATATATGCATAACATATATATACATAGAAGTATATATGTATATATATATGTATATATGTATACATGTATATATATGTATATATATATATATGCATATATGTATACATGTATATATATGTGTATATATATATATATATATATATATATATATATATATATATATATATATATATATATATATATATATATATATATATATATATATATATATTCATTTATGAAAGAAAGGAAGATTCTAAATAAGGTGTCCCACGCTGCTATGGTTGTCTACATCCAGCTGATAAATAGGAGATGAGGCTGCGATGAGCATTTCGAACATGCCTATGTTCTTTCTGTTATAATAGAAAGTATAGTGGTATAAGGAAATATTAAAATATACGCATTCAATAAATATATGGTGTTGCGGCAGCTCATTAGGTGAGGCTAGTGACTGCTATGTTTGTGGCTTCATGCATAGGGCATAGGCTGCGGAAGAGTAAAGAAGAAAAAATCACATAGAATTTTCTGCTTTCTAAACAATATTATGCATTAAAGTTATAAATCAAGAATTAAAAAATAAATTTCATGATACAATAAAATAACAGAAAAGGGTACATCTAGAGCTGCAGAACCCCTGCCTTAGCTAGACCTAACAATACCAGAAATGCACTAGTCTTATGAAAACGTAAAGATTGAGGGAAACTGAACACAGTGTCTTAAAATACCAAATCTCAGGACAAGGAAAGGGACCCTTAACTTTTAAAAACAATACAAGCTCAACTTTTCTGCTGGTAATTTCTACCTTTAACCCCTACGATCAGGATGACCTGACCAACACATCGTGAAAAAACGTTGGTTTGTGGGGCTAGTGATATGAATATGCCATCAACGTATGAATGTGCCATCAAGGGAAAATTTGGTTGTGGGCTGGGTCATGCAAACTTGCCGTCATGAAAATTTCAGCTGAAGGCCAGGGTGATGGGAATGATTTTCCACAGGTGTGCAAACGTCTTGGAGGATGACTAGTCTCATTTGGCATTTAGAAAGGAGCTTTTCCATTGATAAATGACTATGGAGTGTACCACCTATGCTCAGGATCCTGTTCCGGGCTGATGTGACCAGTGACGCAGATTGTATTACCGAAAATTGAATACTATTATTTTTTTATGACACAGATAACAAAATGTTACTTATTGTTATTATCATTTCACTGAGTTATGGACTATCTAGAGAGATGATATGGAGTCTGTACAAGGAAAAGTCACTTACCATCTGGATACACCAAATTAAGTGACAAATACAGACATTAGAAAATGTCAAAAAACTAAAAAATTTACGAAAAAAAAAGTAAAGGAAAGTAAAGACATGGAGTCTTATCACTATACATGAGTGTTTATGTGTGCCCAGCCTACAAGCCGCACACCTGTCAGAGAGGCTACTCAGTTAAGCCTAATGCCCATATTTTGGACCACGATGGCAGTGAAGCATCTGGATCCAATGGGATAAGGATTACATAAACCCAAGTATTCAGTTAAAGGACACAGAGTGATCTTCGGGTGGATCTTTTTTGGGGGGAAAAATACTTTCCATATGACAAAATACAAAACTTATCTACCTCCACCTAAAATCCTACATATCCTACCTATCCCCTAGGTAAGTTTCCTAGCCTATTTTCCTTTCCTGCATCCCTGAATTAACCCTATTATGGTGGATGGCATCCATTTTTGCCATGTTGAATAAGGTGATAAGTTTCATTGCAACACATTATCATGCATGGTCTACGTTGTGTGCGCGTAAACAATTGTTCAACTGCTTGGCCCTGACTGCAGTAATTGAGAACACAGAATCTGGCTTCACCTCATTTTAGCCTTATTTCCTGAAAAATGATATATACAGAAGCTAAAGTTGCAGCGAGTGGGGAAACATGTTCCTGTGCTTCTAATTTTTCACTTGTGTGACTTACTGTGTGTAAAGCCTAGTGTGTGGCTCTGTTTAGTGCATGAAAAGCATGACATCAATGGGTTAATTATGTCTCTGGGAACTCCTACATGAACATTCTTACATATTTCTATTCATCTCCCTCATTTTCTTCCATTAACTTCTAAGAAAACATGATTGAATGGAGGCCTGCATCTGTATGCCAGGAGTTTCAGACAAGGTTGACGAAAGACATGAATACATCTGAACTCAAGTTTGTTACCTGATGGCA
>NC_091576.1:30981600-30986600 GCF_042767895.1 Penaeus vannamei
TTATTATTACTATTATTATTATTATTATTATTATTATTATTATTATTATTATTATTATTATTATTATTATTATTATTATCATTATTATCATTATTATTATTATTGGTGTTGTTATCCGTATCATTATGATTGTTATCATTATTATTACTTTTATTGTTATCATTATGATTGTGATTATAATTGTAATGATTATCAATATTAATTGGTATTATTATTATTGCTATTATTGTTATTGGTATAATTATCATTATTATCATCATTATCATTATAACTATTATCGTTTTAACATTGTTATTGTATTATCATTCCTATAACCATTACCATCAATATAATTATTGTTATTTATATTATTATCTTGTTATCATTACTATCATTATTATTGTTATTATTTTCATTTTGATCATTATTATCATGATTGGCATTATCCTTGTTATTATCATTATCATATTAATACCATGATTCATTATTATTTTTTTCTGTTAATATCATTAAAATTATTATCGTTATTAGTATTGTTATAATTTCCATTATCATCATTATCATTTTCTTTATTATTGTTGTTATTACCTTTATTGTTATTCGTTTATCATTATGATAAGTATTTTTATTATTGTGATTATTATTATCATTGCCATTGTTATTCCATATACAGCATATAATAATGTTATTAAGATAATAATGATAATGATAGCAATAACAATAACGATAATAGTAATAATGATAATAATGATGATATATTGATTATACTAATAGCAATAACAATAAGAATCGTAATAATAAAAAAATAATAATCACAATATTGCTATTGTTATCATTATCAATATCATCATCTTTATTAAAATTATGATTATGATTATCATTATTATCAATATTATTGTTATATGATCTTCATCTTCATCCACATCAGTATAATTGTTGTTATTAATGTATTTAATAATTTAATCATTATTGTCATCTTTGTAGATAACCAAATTATCATTTTCATAATCGTCACTATTCTTATGATCACGATAGATGTTGTTTTTATTGTTGCTTTTGTGTACAATGATGTTTTATTTCTGTTAGAAATTAACATAATACTAAGATTACACACAAAAGTTACTGAGAAGTTGTAATGAATGTTTATGAATTAAATGTTGATAATCTGTTGCGATCCGTCATAGAAAATGGGTCTACAGTGAAAGTTTGTGGTAGACTCATGTAAATTTGAAACTGGATGATTGGGTGTTAGTACAGGTTCACATTTTCACTATTCTTTTTATTTGTCGTTATTGTCAGTATCATTACTGTTGTTAAAGCAATTATCAATTTCTTTATTAATATCATCACTAGGGTTGTTACTATTATTTTTCATTGTCACTGTTATTGCCACTATGATTATAATGATTATCATTATCAGTGTGACTGCTATCATCATTACTTTTATCATTTTTATTATCGCTATTATTACATACTGATTAATCTGACAAACATATTAGATAACTCCATGTATCTTGTCCTCTATCAATCTATTAATCTATTTTTACCAGTAATAACGGAAAAAAATAACTTCAACATAATCGTCCGGTTCTCAAGGATTCAAAGAAAACGCAGCGACTTTAATACATAATAAATATTTATTTCCAAATTCACAATAGAAATATACACCATACCATGTCTCAAGGTATGTTCAAGGACCAAATCTTGAAATGCACAAATGCACATACCGAACACTGACCCTGCCTTGGGCATAGGCTTAGTGTGTACATCATACCGGCCTGTACGTACATATGGAACTGAACGCACATGTGGATAGATTGTACATACACAAAGGGATTGTATGTACACATGGAACAGTACAGACATGTGCAGCAGTACTCATAATAGACTGTACACTAACAAATCGGGAAAAGTGACTGGAGGGTGTCAGCGCACTCGAACAGCGTGCGCGTAAGGGGGTGTACGTGCATATATAGAAATTTGTAAATATGGAGCTGTATTATAACCAGAGGGGATGTACAATCAGATTATGTACATATACCCAGTGATGTACAGTCGAAAGCGTACATTCAGAGATCGCTGTGCCTTTAAAAAATAAGTCTTCAGCTAAGATGATTTATATAATAAACACATGGTTCCAATTCTCTATTTGTTTACGCACGTAGTCATCTCTGCATGTACTGAAAGGTGATCCGTACATATAAACATGGTTATACATACACACATAGTTGTACAAATAACAGGGAAATGTAATGTGTACATGGTCATGTGTGCACATTTGGGTCTGTACTAACGAAAATATAGTAAAGAGGCTCCGTCATGCACCCACAGGCGTACCGTGCGTGAACGGGGCAATTGTTTTCTTAACTGGCAAGATGGAGTCTGTACCGTGAAAATGAGCGGTTATTTTCAAAACGTGGAAACACATTTGTTTTCATTATTTATTTCCTGTCGAGATATATAGTTATTTTCCTTTTTGTTTTGTTCCTTCCTCTATACGTTTAGTTTTGACTTTCATCTTGACCTGTAAATCCCTTTCATCTTTGTCTGTCTGTCCATACCTTTCTTCTTTTGTCAATATCTTTTTTTTTTGTTTCCTTTCTCTTTCTTTTGTTTTGTCAATATCTTAATTTTTTTCCTTTCTCTTGCACTTCACACTATCTTGCACTTAATTCAACCTAAACTCTGTCTCACACTTGAATACAAAGATTTCATACCAGAGTTGCTTTCAAGAGTATAAAATGATTTATTGCCACACTACAAGGGTGAGCGAACACCTCGATGACCATCTGTACAGTGTTCTTATCTCCTTGTACTTTACCGGTACTCACACCATCTGCCGGTACTTGGACTGGGAGGAGAGGTGGGAGGGGAGGGGGGGGGTAAAAAAGTGTGGGGAGGGGGGGGGGCGTTCTTAAGGTACCCTGCTGCAACTCTTAACTTAGACACTCTTGTATTTTGGGCCGAAAAAGGAAAAAAAAAAAAAAAATGAGTCTAATGTAGGCCTACAATACACACACACTCCCGTCGCGTGGCCACACATGTGCACATGTTTCAGCACACATGTACACCCACGCGAGGGGGGGGGGGGGGAGAAATACTTAAACCCCAACGAAATGTCATATGAGTCATATTGTACTCAACGATAGAGGGAATGTGCAATGTACACTCACTGGTACTCCGCCCAGTGCTCTCGCCTATGCACCCCGATGTAAAATATACTTGTACTATTACAAAGTGGGTCTCATAACGCGGACATTGCCACTCATGAGTTTTTTTTTAACGAGTTTTTGAAAACTTTTTTTTCTTTATCTAATGAGGGGTCAAATCCCCCCCTTTATTCTGTTGAGATCGCTTGGAATGTTTATACAATCAAATAAAATGCATTCTTTTTATCAAAGAAAGTGAGGAAAGGGTATAAAAGAGAACCATAAAGAAGAAAGGAAGAAAGAAAACGAAAATACGGAGAAAGTAATAAAGAGAGACAAAATAGATAAATAAAATATAAAAAAAGAACGAAAAGGTATGACAGCAAAAGGTAAACACTTTTCAAAAACGGTTTGCTAAAAGTAAGAATAAAAAAAACGACGAATAAGAAGAAAAAAGAAATTAAACAAACGAATAAATATAAGTCACAGGTATTGTTATAAACATCACCAAGAATTTCAGTGTTACAATAATTTTACTTAACATAATACCAATGGTTAAGCATTTTACAACTGCAACGAAGCTATCATGTACCTGACTATTCGGCGCGAAATTCAAATCACGACAAAATACAGTAAATATATCTTTTTAAAAAATCCTTCACTTTTAACAATAGCTAAAAAATAACTTTTTTATTTCCCACAGTACAGAAAAAATAACTCTATTAATGATAATGGTAAAAATATCAATAGTAATAAATATAATAATACATGGATATCATTGAATATCAATAATAACGATGATGAAAGAAAAACGGTAATCTTGATACTAATAAAACCAATCACATTAAAATTACGAGGGATAATTTTGTAAAGAAATGGGAGAAAAACTAATGGTATTAGAATATAAAACAAAAAACAAAAGCTAATTATTACTGCGCAAGGCCCGCGTCATTTGTTTTAGCGCCACTGGTGAAACGACCGACCCTGAATCGTAAGGCTGGAAAAATATTCATCTTTTTTCTATTTTGGAAAGGTTAGGATTCTTTATTACTTTTCTTTTTTCCTTTTTTTTTGTTATCTGTTTCATTGTCCATTTATATGTCTATATTCTTCTAAGGCGAAAGGTTTGTCTGAGATCCCTGTTGACGCCGAAGAGCACGCCGCTTGAAAAAAATGGCTTCCATGATTTTTATACATTTTTTTTTTTCTTTTTACGAAATGGAGATATTGGGTTTAATTTGCAATGTGGATTGTCCGCTGCTACAGCTTCGTTCTGAATAAATAGATAAATAAATAAATGAATATATATACATATATAGCTAAGTAAAATGATATCACAATTAAACATTTAGAAAATGGTAAAGTAATAGTTTTGTTCGGAATGTACTTATGACGTCATTTAATCTGTTGTTTTTATTACCGGGTTGGTTATTGCATCAGAGATGCAGTAGCAATCCTTGGTAATGACTACTTATATTGCTTTTTAACGCCAAATTAAAACAAATTGCATCAACAATAACAAAGAATCGAACGCCGCAAGGAATCTCCAGTGTCATTTTTTTCTTACTCATATTCTCTCCATTATCATCACAAAGATGATTATTGTTAATATTGTTTTAGTTTTCCCGAATGAAAATATTGCACTTTTCCCTCCATCTCCGTCCGTCAGCATAACCGGCGCTCGAGCGGGATCCCAGACGCGCTATTTTCACCGTGGCTGCGGGGTACCAGGTAACGGCCCTTGAGACATCGTGGCTATTTGAACAATTCTTCTGCTATTCTGAGGTTTGTCTCGACTCCCGTGAGACCGGACTCGTCTCCACACTAAATAGGCAACATCAATAATGGTCAACATCTAGCATAACAACATCA
>NC_091576.1:30991600-30999100 GCF_042767895.1 Penaeus vannamei
GGTGATTGGCTGTCGTTCCAGCCAATCAGCGACCCGGCGGTTGAAAGTTGTTGCTGATCAGCCAACCAATCACTGACCAGCTATTGATACTGTAATTACTAACGATAACTAAATCGACACTTCACAATTTTAATCAAACATTTCATTATATCTTAAGCAACAGTAAGACGTTACAACGACTGTATATCTGTACACCTGGGACGGGAAGCTGAAAAAAAAACATACTTCTGCGTCCTCACGAGCCAAGACTTTTGAACATTTGAAAAAAATATTCCCAGGGTCGGCGTGTGGCCGTTTCAAATATAGATCCTGTCCTTTGATTGGCTGAACATGTTGAGCCACACGCGCCTGATTGGTTGATAACGCGTCTTGCCCGAGTGACGTCAGAGATTGGAGATAATAAGAGGCACGAGAGACCCAGTCATCTCGCCACATCTTCTCGTGGTCACAGTTTCAACTCCGAAAATGTCAGCGGCCACGTCATTATACATCAGAGCCACTTTAAGTACGAATACGTCATCATACAAAAGACAAATCACTGAAAAAAATAAAAGATGAGATTCCTGTTACATAAATAAGTACATTATTCTATTACCGTCTTATACCTGTTGTAATTAAGTAAATTAATTGTACATTAGTTTCAAAACCTAATAAATTACCTTTAAAAAAAATTGACCCACTCATCTCTTCAGAGCAGACACGAATTTTACAAGAGAAAAAAATGAACTCGTATCATTATGATTATCATACATAAAATAACCAAAAAAAAAAAAAAAAAAAAAAAAAAAGGGAAAAAATTGTATCCGAGAAGTCTACCAAAGAAGGAAAAGAATCACAGGAAAATTATTTACTTATCCTTACTCTGATATCCATATTGGTAAAGGGCCAAGAATGAAAAAAAAAAAAAATGTATAGGCTGATCCCACCTAGACATCTCGGATACATACTCACAGTTCAGTCTTACTCCTTATACACTTTCCGGGTTTATCAACACCAAAGTTTTAAACTTTGCTAATATGAAGATCTGTTCCTAAAGGTCTGGAACAATAATTGCACTTACGGAGTAAAATTCATTGTACCCTGTTAAATTCCTTGTCAGATTGTCACCAGAACAGCATCCTACCTTGAGGGTTTGTTTACAAGCTAAAAATGTGGACATGGAGATCAGCATTCCTGTAACATGTCGGGAGTCTCACGTACTAATACAAAAGAGAGTGACACAGCATGCCTGGGAGTATCGCGAGGCGCCGCGAGCATTCCGTCGCCCCTGTACCGTGGGCGGGACGTGGGCGGGGGCGTCAGCACACCGCGCGACACGACTGGAGTGAGGCTCTCCGGAGTTCCCTGAAGTAACTAGCATTTGTTTCCTCCTTTTCTCTTTCTCTCTGGTTTCCTTCCTTTCGAAAATCGGTTGGAAAACAACACTTCCTTTCTCTGTCATGTTTTCTCTCAGTTTCTCTCCTTTCGAGGTCAAAGGTCAATTTCGCACTGCGTGGGTGTTGTTAACCTGAGGTCACGATCTATTTAGCAAAAGGCGCTGATGGTTATTCATGGAGTCGCGACGAGAAATACTAATGGAGGCCTTCTCTTCCCTCATTCCGTTTGTAAGCCACTCGAATCTCATCAGATACGCCACTTGATTCGATTACAAACACCAAACTAACACAGCCTATAAACCGTGGCGTTTTGTTCACTACTTTTTCACAAGTTGAAGACCACTTCCTGAATTTTTCGTCAAATGTTCATTACCAAGGCATGCCATAATACCTCGCAACACTACCGTAACAATGAACAAACGCTGCTAGCTCTGAGAACAGTGGTAACACTGGTAACAAGTGGCAACTTCATAGTAACAAAGTATGGGACACGAAGGTTTAACAGCATCTTATGGGCGCAGCAAGAAAGCAGACAGCGACACTTCGTCACTTTCTTCGACTGACTTACCTTGCTGCGCGAGTGACTTTCCTTGTTTTTTTTATTTTTTTTTTTAAAGTTTCAAGGTTCCATGTATCACACAAAGACTATGGCCTCCAAAATTCCATAGAGGAAAAAAGGGCATTTAGAGAGAGAGGGAAAAAATATTCATATACCGATCATCTCTGGTAAGGAGATACAGGTCAGGCAATTATCACTTGTTCATGAGCACTGTAATGAGCGATTTTTTTTCTTAAAGAAGGACGAATGGTCGGCTAATTTGCTCTATAATCTTTGCGAACACCTCCCTTGGTCACCCTTCCTGGCTCTGAACATTCTGAACACCATCGGAAACTCATCCAGTCAGCTATTGGACGATGGGAACTCCGCGCTGCTCGAAGACCGGAGGATGACAGTTTGAAACGTTCCCTCTGACTGGCTAATGGTTAAGAGAGCGACCAAGAGCGTGTTCAGGTGGTTGTGAAGGAGAAACTAAAAAAAGTATTCGAATAGAAACGGAGTTTGGGTTTTCAGCTAGTAATATCCATGATAAAAAGCCACATTTCAACGTCGGAACGTCCAACAAATGCAGTCGAAAAGAGACCAGAGAAATGCTCAATGTGAGGATCGTCCATAGCGAAACCCAGCCTCCGTTTTCTATTGTCCAATTCAATTTGTCTTCCCATTTCAGGGGACACTAAAATGAATATCTAATCATAGATCACTACAAGAGGACCTCGCTTAGAGCAATCAAGAGGTCCGGAAAGTCCTTTACAGGCTTTTTTTTATATATTTTTATTATTTTAAGGAAAATCCTTTATATATATAATTAAATATATATATATCTTCACTGTCGGGTAACTATAATGCCAAAATAGAAACACCTCTTAGACTAAATACTTCTACGTGGACGGGCTTGTAGGCTCTTTGGAAATCGAGGCCAGGAATTGAGTGCCTGGCCTACGAAGCGTCTTGGAAACCAGCCTGACAGTTCATGGCACATTGAAGATCAAATGAAATCGGAAAGTCCTTAGCGCCAACTCCTCTAAACTGGCTTTGACTCTCGCTTTGCCGTATCTGAATTTTTAATTTTTTTATTTATGGAACGGAGAGGAACAAAATTATATGTCGGGAGTTTTTAAATGTATATTGTATTAATCCCACCGCTGTTGCTTATTATGAAAGTTATTCTTTCTTTAGATTATCTTTTTCTTCTTCATAACCCCACCGCTTTTTTTTTTTCATAAGAATCCTTCTTGTTTTTTGTCCTTCCTCTTTTTACCCCCTTTCTTGTTTTTGAAATACTGCCGCTAATAAGTGATTTAAAGTTGAAGAAAAAGTAGAAGAAGAGGAAGAAGAAGAAAGAAATAGTTATTGAAGTTAGTTGAAAGTTCGTGTGATAGAAGATATGACTTTAAAAGAAAAAGAAAGAAAAAAAAAAATACGGAGAAGGAGGTAGAAGGTAGTAGGGCAATGGAGAGGCAGAGAGGGGGCGGGGGCGGGGGCGGGGGCGGGGGGGGGGTGGGGGTGTAACCAGAAATCAGTAGATGAGTCACGATACAAAAGTCCTTATCGATCCTTATCATTCCAGTCTTAGGAAAAGACAAGGCAAAAAGGAGTGGAAAAGAGATTTTGTAACATGATTGGCGGAATTGAGGTCGTTGCTTGGAAGCGTGGGATTAGGGAACGGCGAAAAAATGGAAGAGATGGAGGTGGCGGAAGAGGGAGAAACAGATATATATATATATATATATATATATATATATATATATATATATATATATATATATATATATATATATATATATATATATATATATATATATATATATATATTTATATAGATGGAGAGAAAAAGTGAGTGAGAGAGTGAGAGAGAGAGAGAGAGAGAGAGAGAGAGAGAGAGAGAGAGAGAGAGAGAGAGAGAGAGAGAGAGAGAGAGAGAGAGAGAGAGAGAGGAAGGGAGAGGGAAGGAGAGGGAGGGAGGGTGAGAGAGGGAGAGAGAGAGAGAGAGGGAGGGAGGGAAGTAAAGAGAAAGAGAGAGAGAGAGAGAGAGAGAGAGAGAGAGAGAGAGAGAGAGAGAGAGAGAGAGAGAGAGAGAGAGAGAGAGAGAGAGAGAGAGAGAAAGAAAGAAACAGACAGACACAGAAACAAAAAACAGATTCGAAAACAGAGACAGAGACAGGCAGAAAGAGAAGGAAGGACACAGAAAAAGAAAGAGAAAACATAGAAAGAAAATGAAACGAAAGAGAGCAAAAGGAAAGCGCGAGAACAAGCGAAAGAAACGAGAAACCTCGAGAGAAAGAAAGAAGAGAGAGCGAATCAGATTCCAGAATTCCTAGCAGCGCAAAGGACCGCAAATATTCCAGGATTCCCGCTGCATTCCCGCTTCAGATGAATATACATCCCTTTTTGAGAGAGAGAAACTGAAGCCGTCTTATAAAAGGCCATTTTGTAACCACGAACAGAAAATCGAATGCTGGCGAAGAGCAGCATCGGGTTGAGGCTGATCTTGGGACCGTGATTTGGTATCGGCGAGAGAGAAAGCTGATGGAAATGAGTGTAAAATCGGGGAAAGAAACATGGACGATCCGCTAGACGACAAAATAGGGGTAAACCAGCATGCCTGATCACTAAGTAGAAAACCGAAACATTTCAGCGCGAGTCCTGCGCCGAAATCACGACCTGGAATGTCTCTTCCGGAGCCGACGGGGGCGGAGGGCGGCCGGGGAGCGCCGGGGGGCCTGGCTCGGTCCGGGGGGGACGCCCTCGGGCTCGCGGGCGGCAGAGCGCGGGGGGCTGAGGCGGCGAGGGACGGCCGAGGGCGGCGCTCACGGCTGGTCCGCTGCCACGGGCGTGGGGTGGTGGCGCGACTCCTTGACGAGCGGGAGGGGCAGGATGTCCACCTCGGGGCTCGCCTCCCGCAGGCTCTCCCGCGGCGGCGGGCGCTGCTGGAGGGCGGCGACCAGGCTGTTGCGGGCGGCGAGGGCGGGGATGGTGTATAAGGCCATGAAGCCGTGCGGCGGGATGAGCGGCGGCGTCGGGTCGTCCTCGGAGCGCTGCTGGTGCTGCTGCTCCATCACGAGCCCCTTCGTCAGGCTCAGCAGGCTCGAGGACACCTGCCACGAGTTGTCGCCGCCGGGCAGGGGGCTGTTGCAGCTGCTGTTGCTGCTGCTGGTGGTCGTGGTGGTGGCAGTGGTCGTCTTGCTGGCGGACGACGTGGTCTTGCCCCTGAGGAGGGCGTCGAGCACGCTGCCCTGGAACGGCGGCGTCGCGGGCAGCTCGAGCGCCGGCTGCGCCACGGCCGGCGACGACGAGCGGTCGGTGGCGGGCGGCGTGCGCGCGCCCACGCTGCCGCTGCTCTTGGCCGCCGCCTCCTGGAAGCGGCGGATCATGTGCGACGCGTAGAACGAGTCCTGCTGGTAGCCGGCGAGGAAGGGCGGTACCATCGGGGCGCCGTTCCACAGCGAGAACGGGTTCGCCAGGATCGGGTTGCTGGCCAGCGGGCTCGGCGACATGGGCGCCGACGACAGCGGCGTCGACGAGATCGGCGGGAAGGTCGAGTAGGAGGCCGGGTCGCCGTCGACGCGCGCCTTCTTGGTCACGGGCGTGATCTCCAGCGCCTCGCCCGCCTTGCTCTTCTCGTCCTCCGTGAGGTCGATCGTGGTGGCGGCGGCGGCGTCGGGCGCGGCCTTCGCGGGCTCCTTCTTGGCCTTGGCCAGCGGCGAGGAGCAGCCGCTGGAGGGCGCGGCGTTCTTGTTCTTGCCGCGGCTCAGGTGCCTCTCCTTGACCTTGTATTCGAGGGTGGAGTGAGGCACGCCGTAGAAGCTGCCCGCTCTGTGCACGCTCATCTCGCCGCTCTGCACCGCCTGCACGGCCTTCAGCAGGTTGTCGCGGTCGTAGTTGCGGTACTTGCCTCGCTTGGGGCGCGAGCCCTTCCCGCCGCTGGTGGCGGAGGCCGACGCGCCCTTCTTGGCCTGCTCGCGCTTCTCCCCGTTGAGCTTGGCGTCGCCCGCCGCCGTGAAAGACAAAGGCTGCTGCAGCTTCGCCGCCGCCGAGCTGCTGTTCCCCGCCAGCGCCGAGTCCTTCGCCGGCGGCAGCTCGCATCCGAGTTTTTGCCCAATCATTTGAGCAATCATTTCCTTCAGGTTGGGGTTAGACAAGGAGGAGATCAGTGGCTGACTAGAGTGATTGGAATCCGTGGACGCGGGTTCGGAGTCCCCCTTCTGGAGGCCGTTGCAGGAGAGGGAATAGGACGGCACGTTGAGGTCGAAGCTCTCCTCCCTCGCGTCCTCGGCGGCGGCGGGCGGGTCCGTCGAGCCGTTCAGTCTGGACTTGCTTCTCTGCAGCTCTTCGTTGTAGCGATCCTCGACCACCTTCTTGATGAAGTCGCTGAGCTGAGGGTAGAAGGAGATGCTGCTCAGGACCTCCGTCGACACCTCCTTGTTGTCTTTGTTGAGGGCGAGCTTCGGGATATTCTCCATCAGGTACTTGAGCGCCGACTCTACCACTCTCTTCTCGTCCCCGCCGCCCAGGCCCTTGCGGCTCATCTCCTCCAGCTTCTCCGCCATCTTGTTCTTGAGCAGCGTTCTGAAGGACTCCGGCGAGGCGATGCTGTCGTCCTCCAGCCGCGGAAGCTCGGCCGAGGCGCCCTGGACGTCGGCGGCGGACGCCCCGTTGTGGTACGCAGGGAACGCCTGGCCCTCCGCCGCCGCCGCCGCCGCCGCCGCCGCCGCCGCCGCCTTGCTCTGCTCCGCCAGCTTCTTGTTCCGCTCGCGCTCCGTCGCCAGCTTGTACACCTGCGGGGGAGGGGGCGTCAGCGGCCAGTCGGGAGGGGGGGGGTCTGTCTGTCTATATCTATAGCAATCTCTCTATCTATTTATCTGTCTATCTATAGCTATCTCTCTCTCTCTCTCTATTTATGTTCATCAATATCTATAGCTACCTCTCTCTATGTGTGTGAATGAATGTGCTCAAACAAATATGTTCACACAACTTTGCGCTCACGGCCATTATCATCAAATATCATTATATCACATTACTATGTCTTCTTTCTAAACTTATTCTTAGTATCAAAACAAACAACATATATATGTAAAAATATCTATATACACATAAATGTACACCCACCCACCCACAAACACCCTCCCCACACCCACAAACACCGCCCCCCACCCACCCAAACACACACACACAAAAAAACTTCACCCCCACAATAAAAAAACAACCAACCAACCCCCGAAACCCCTCCCCCCCCCAAAAAAAAATACAAACGAACCCCCCCCCAAAAAAAAAAAAAAAAACGACAAACACACACACACAAAAAAACTTCACCCCCCACAATAAAAAACAACAATAACCAACCACCCCCCCGAATCCCCTCCCCCCCCAAAAAAAATAATACAAACTAAAAAAAAAACAATACCCCCCCCAAAAAAAAGACAAATACACACACAAAAAAAAAAAAAACTTCACCCCCCACAATAAAAAACAACAACAACCAACCAACCCCCGAAACCCCTCCTCCCCCCCCCAAAAAAAAATACAAACGAAAAAAAAACAATACCCCCCCCCAAAAAAAAAAAA
>NC_091576.1:31016600-31036600 GCF_042767895.1 Penaeus vannamei
TCTCTCTTACCTTCTTTTTCTCTCTCTCTTATCTTCTCTCTCTCTCTCGTATCCTCTCTCTTTCTCTCTCATAAATGTGGACTCACACTTATCATCATGTTTAAGACTCATGCCCCTCTCTCATCCTTTGGACTCACGACCTTAGCTCACCCTAAGGACTCACGACCCTCACTCACGACCTTAGCTCACCTTAGACATGGTATTCAGCTTCCTCTTCGTCCTCCTCTCTCCCCTGGTTTGACCTTGTGACCTCTGACCTCACTCGTGCTTGTCCCTTTTTCTCGCCCTCTATCATTCTCGCTCTCTCTCTCTCTCTCTCTCTCTCTCTCTCTCTCTCTCACTCTCTGTGTCTTTCTGCTTCTATCAGTCCATAACTGTTTCTGTATCTCTTCCCTCTTCTCTCTCCTTCCCTCCCTCCCTCTCTCAACCATCTTCTCTTTCTCTCTCTTACTCCCTCTCTTTCTGTATCCCTCTTCTATCCTTTCCTTTTCCCATTCTCCCCCCCTCTCTCTCTCTCCTTTCCCTTTTCTCATCTTTCCTTCCCTCCCTCGCTCTCTCTCAACCTCTTCTCTTTCTCCCTCTTGTTCTGTCTCCCTCCCCTTTCCTTTTCCCATTCTCTCTCTCTCCTTTCCTCTCTCTTCCCTAAATAGGGGGAAATCTTGCTAGATATTGCAGTAATTTTAGAATCGTTCTTCTCCCACGATTTTATATTTCAGTGTCAAAAAGTTAATAAAAAATATGTTAAAAAGTCAGTCAAGGAGTCAATTAAAAAGTCAATTAAAAAGTCAATTAAAAAGTCAGTCAAAAAGTCAATTAAAAAGTCAATCAAAAAGTCAATTAAAAAGTCAATTAAAAAGTCAGTCAAAAAGTCAATTAAAAAGTCAATGAAAAAGTCAATTAAAAAGTCAATTAAAAAGTCAATTAAAAAGTCAGTCAAAAAGTCAGTCAAAAAGTCAATTAAAAAGTCAATGAAAAAGTCAATTAAAAAGTCAATTAAAAAGTCAATTAAAAAGTCAGTCAAAAAGTCAGTCAAAAAGTCAATTAAAAAGTCAATTAAAAAGTCAATCAAAAAGTCAATCAAAAAGTCACTTAAAAAGTCAATCAAAAAGTCAGTCAAAAAGTCAATCAAAAAGTCAATCAAAAGTCAGTCAAAAAGTCAACTAAAAAGTCAGTCAAAAAGTCAGTCAAAAAGTCAATCAAAAAGTCAATCAAAAAGTCAGTCAAAAAGTCAATTAAAAAGTCAATTAAAAAGTCAATCAAAAAGTCAGTCAAAAAGTCAATCAAAAAGTCAGTCAAAAAGTCAATCAAAAAGTCAGTCAAAAAGTCAATTAAAAAGTCAATTAAAAAGTCAATCAAAAAGTCAATTAAAAAGTCAGTCAAAAAGTCAATCAAAAAGTCAATCAAAAAGTCAGTCAAAAAGTCAATCAAAAAGTCAATTAAAAAGTCAGTCAAAAAGTCAATTAAAAAGTCAGTCAAAAAGTCAATCAAAAAGTCAATCAAAAAGTCAGTCAAAAAGTCAATTAAAAAGTCAATTAAAAAGTCAATCAAAAAGTCAGTCAAAAAGTCAGTCAAAAAGTCAATTAAAAAGTCAATCAAAAAGTCAATCAAAAAGTCAATTAAAAAGTCAATCAAAAAGTCAGTCAAAAAGTCAATCAAAAAGTCAATCAAAAAGTCAATCAAAAAGTCAATCAAAAAGTCAGTCAAAAAGTCAATCAAAAAGTCAGTTAAAAAGTCAATCAAAAAGTCAATCAAAAAGTCAATCAAAAAGTCAATCAAAAAGTCAGTCAAAAAGTCAGTCAAAAAGTCAATCAAAAAGTCAATCAAAAAGTCAGTCAAAAAGTCAATCAAAAAGTCAGTCAAAAAGTCAATCAAAAAGTCAGTCAAAAAGTCAATCAAAAAGTCAGTCAAAAAGTCAGTCAAAAAGTCAATCAAAAAGTCAATCAAAAAGTCAATTAAAAAGTCAATCAAAAAGTCAGTCAAAAAGTCAATTAAAAAGTCAATCAAAAAGTCAATCAAAAAGTCAGTCAAAAAGTCAATTAAAAAGTCAGTCAATAAGTAAATCAAATAGTCAGACAAAAACACAAACAAAAAGACAGTCAAAAAGTCAGTTAAAAAGTCAATCAAAAAGTCAATCAAAAAGTCAATTAAAAAGTCAATCACAAAGTCAATCAAAAAGTCAGTCAAAAAGTCAATTAAAAAGTCAATTAAAAATCAATCAAAAAGTCAGTCAAAAAGTCAATCAAAAAGTCAGTCAAAAAGTCAATTAAAAAGTCAGTCAAAAAGTCATTCAAAAATCAATCAAAAAGTCAATTAAAAAGTCAGTCAAAAAGTCAATCAAAAACTCAATCAAAGAGTCAGTCAAAAACTCATTTAAAGAGTCAATTAAAAAGTCAATCAAAAAGTCAAAGAAAAATTACCGAATCAAATACGAAAGAAATACAAACGCCAAAGGTAATGATAACACTGATTATACAAAATGGTGATGATTAGCGTAACATGATAACACGACAACATACCATGGTAAGCATAACGATAATAGAAGTGATGATTATGATGATGATGATGGTGATGGTGATGATGATGATGATGATGATGATGATGATGATGATGATGATGATGATGATGATGATGATGATGATGATGATGATGATGATGATGATGATGATGATGATGATGATGGTGATGATGATGATGATAATGATAATAATAATGATGATGATAATGATAATAAGGATAACGATGGTGATGATGATGATAGCGATAACAACGACACTAAGAACAGTAAGAATAACAATAAGAATATCAACAATAATAGTACAAATACTAATGATAAAGAAATGTGGATAATAGAAATAGTAATGATAATGATAATAATAACAATATCAATGATGATAAAAATAAAACAAATAATAATGATGATAACGACAATAGAAATAATAATTGGTAGCGGTAGATGTGAGGTTGGTAGCAGAGGGATTGGTAGCGGTAGCAGATGGATTGGTAGCGGTAGCAGAGGGATTGGTAGCGGTAGCAGAGGGATTGGTAGCGGCCACGGGGGGACACATAGCGGCGGGACACACAGCGCAGCGGCGGCATGCCTAGCGAGGGATTCGAGAGGCAGCCGGAGCCGCGGCAGCAGCGGCGGCGCGATCCGACGAGCCTCGGTGGGCTGCGTCGCGGTGGCAGCGGCGGCGGTTCCTGGGACAACGGAAGCCCAGTTATTCAGGCTTCTTCCAAATTAAGATCGCGGCGGCGGGCAAGGCGCGTAAGCCCGCGGGGGCGGCGGCGCGCGAACTTGAGCCTACGGGCGGGGGAGCGGAAGGCCCAAGCGCGGCGGCGTTCCGGAAGCGCGTCGGCGGCCAGGTGTGGACTCCGTACCTGAGCCCAAGCGGTTGCCCGGGCGACCGCGGGTGAGTGCCGGCGTGGATCGCTTGGCCCTCCAGCCGCCCGCCCCGGCCTCCGCTTTCGGCGCCCCGCTCGGCCTCCTCTCCTGGTCTCCTTTCTCGGTCTTCTCTCCTGGTCTCCTTTCTCGGTCTCCTCTCTCAGTTCCCTTTTTGGTCTTCTCTCCTGGTTCCCCTCTCGGTCTCCCTTCTTGGTCTTCTCTCCTGGTTCCCCTCTCAGTCCCCTTCTCGGTCTTCTCTCCTGGTCTCCTTTCTCGGTCTCCTCTCTCAGTCCCCTTCTCGGTCTTCTCTCCTGGTCTCCTTTCTCGGTCTTCTCTCCTGGTCTCCTTTCTCGGTCTCCTCTCTGTCCCCCTTCTCGGTCTTCTCTCCTGGTTCCCCCTTTCGGTTTCTTCTCTGTCTCCCTACAGTCTTCCCTTCTCAGTCTCCACACTTTTCCCCCTTCGGTCTCCAAATTCTTTCTCCCCCCTCGGTCTCCCCTCTCGGTCTCCCCTTCGGTCCCCTATGTCTCCGCCATCGCTTCAGGGAGCCTCGTGTCTCCTCCTACCATCTCCCTTTTTCTCCTCCTCCTCTGCTTCCCGCTCCTCCTCCTCCCTTGCCCCAACCTTCACCCTCCTTACCTTACCCCCGCGAACTTCGGCGATCCAGTCTCTTCAATTATCTCATTATTTTTTCCTTGTTATCCACTTTATGCGTTTCTTTCAGTGCATACACACACGCACGAAAACAAAAAAACAAAAAAAAAAGAAAAAAAAACTCGACGATTAATCATGAACAAAAATAAATCACTAACACAAACAACGAGAAACAAGTATAAAATAGAGATAGATAGATAGATAAATAGACAGATAGATAGATAGATAGATAGAGAGAGAGAGAGAGAGAGAGAGAGAGAGAGAGAGAGAGAGAGAGAGAGAGAGAGAGAGAGAGAGAGAGAGAGAGAGAGAGGGAGAGAGCAACACTAAAAAAAATACACATCTTTGTTTTTCGGCCTTTGTTTACCTCGCCTTCGAGAAAAACAAAAACAATAGCGAAAAAAAGGAAAAATCTCAGGTGACCCATATGGAAGGTTCTCACGATTTGATGAATATGACACACATAAATGCGAGCAAAAAAGTCGAACGCAAAAGAAGAAAAGAGAGATAGAGATAATATGAAAATGAATCGAACACCATGTGTGGTTTCCCAGGGAGCGAGAGAGGAAAAACGTAGGGAGAAAAAGTAGAGGAGGAGGAGGAGGAGGGGAATGGAGGGGTGGGGAGAGTCAGAGATAGATAGATAGATAAATAGATAGATAGATAGGTAGACAGACAGACAGACAGACAGACAGATAGATAGATAGATAGATAGATAGAGAGAGAGAGAGAGAGAAAGAGAGTTAGAGACAGGGAGATAAAAACAGGCAGACAGACTGACAGACAGAAAAGAGCGAAATAAAAGCAAGAAAGAGAAATGAAAAAAAGAGAGAAAGAAGGAGAGAGGAGGAGGGCAAACCCTAGCAGGAACAAGACACGTTTTTTTTCCCTTTTTCTTATTCTCCTTACAGAAAACTTTTTCACAAAATGGCTAAGCAGAGAATGGGCTTATCCGAGCATTCTTCAAACCGGGATCAAACGCGCCCACAAACGACATGCTGAACCGCCCAAGGCTGTTGCTGGGGGGGCTTTGGCGTCCGCTAACACCCGTGCAATCACTGGTACACACTTACTCCTGCCTAATATGTGTATCTGTAACATACACGAACTCAAGCAGAGATAGAGAAAGTGTGCAGACACATACAGATACATGCGAAGATGCATATTCACACTTACATTCAGACATAAAGGCACAAGAAAGACAGGGATAGAAACAGAGACGATCTATCTGTCTATCTATTTACACAAGCATCCACAATTACACACACACACACACAGAAACACACACAGACACAGACACAGACACACACACACACACACACACACACTCACACCCGCCCACACACACACACACACTCACACCCGCCCACACACACACACGCACACACACACTCACACCCGCCCACACACACACACACACACACACATACACACATATATACATATGTATATATGTCGAGATGGATTGGATTATTTAAAATATGCCCAAAACGACTGCTAGTCTGAGCAATGTTGCTAATCTACTCTAACAAAGCACAATATTTTCTTCTACTTGCATATACAGTGCCTCTAGAACAGTGACACACACTTCCGATTGGCAACACTTACACACTATAAAAAACAAATGAAGATCACGGAATTAAAATGTAGGCCTACCAATTTCCATAAATACAATTTTATGAAATTGAAAAAAAGTCACAGAATACAATACTAATAGAAGAATGTTGCTAGAATTTTCCAGACCTTTCCCCTTGTTATATTCTATTTCAATGAATAGTGTATATCCTCGATTCAGAAAGACGAGTTTAAAAGTAAGAAATAATGATTTATAATTTATGATAAAAAAAAAGTTTCATTCCCATAATCTCCATTATCTCCTTTCATTTACAGTTCATTTTAATTTCTTTGAGTAGAAAATTATGGAATTTAAAGAAACAGAAACCGTAAAACCATATCTCTCTAGTAAAATATTAAGCGGAGTTCTTGGCCAACATCTGTATTCACAGACTTGTAACCCGCCTCATGTTTGTTTTTATTATGTTTATAGTAAAGATTATTGCTTTATTAGTAAGCCATTTGAGAGTCTAAAATTAAGGTTAACCTTAGACTTAAATGACGTTAGTAGAAAATATTTCTTGTTTTCTATATTGTGATATGCCATTTCGTTGTTTGTCTTTGGAATAAAAAACTATTAGTTACAAATGTTTCTATGACTATTGTATATTTGCCACACACTCAACAGAGTAATGAATTCAGTCCACCCCACGAGCCTTAATACCCTTAAGTCATGCTACTCGAATATAAATTAGGTACGTTTGAATTTTTTTTTCGGGGCTTCCTTATAAAGCAAAATCCCAGGTGGTGGCAGCGGCACTAACGGATAGGAAATAACGTTGATTAAGTTTCAAGGTCGTGTCATGGGATGTCAGAAATTTTGGAAGGATTGTGTACTAATTATGATTTTGATAATTTCCCTGACAGTAAAACAGTAATTTAGTAAGAATAAACTTGTGTATGAAAAATAATTTGAGACTAGGTATATATATAAATGTATATATATACATACATATATATATATATATATATATATATATATATATATATATATATATATATATATATAAAGAGAGAGAGAAAGAGAGAAAGAGAAAGAGAGAGAGGAAGAGAAAGAGAGAGAGAAATAAAAATAAAAATAAAAAGAAATAGAGAGAGAGAAAAAAAAAGAAAGAGGGAGAGAGAGAGAAATAAAAATAAAAATATAAGTAAAAATAAAGAGGAGAGATAGAAAAAAAAGAGAAAGAGGGAGAGAGAGAAAAAATAAATTCCTCGAAGGTCATACAAGTCTATGAACGCTATACAGAACAGAGAGAAAACGCATCTAGCGAATGGGAACTGGAAGAGAATGGGGGAGAGAATACAGTATTCTTAACGTTTACAGAAGGAGAGTTTTGCACCTGTCACAGCTTGACGAGAGAGAGAGAGAAAGAGAGAGAAAGAGAGAGAGAGAGAGAGAGAGAGAGAGAGAGAGAGAGAGAGAGAGAGAGAGAGAGACAGAGACAGAGAGAGAGAGAGAGAGAGAGAGAGAGAGAGAGAGAGAGAGAGAGAGAGCGAGAGAGAAGAGAGAAGAGAGAAGAGAGAGAGGAGAGAAAAGAGAGAAGAGAGAGAGAAGAGAGAAGAGAGTGACAGAGACAGAGACAAGAGACAGACAGAGAAAGAGAAAGAGAAATACAGAGAGAGAGAGAGAAGAGGGAGACGCAGATAGATAGATAGATAGATAGATAGATAAATAGATAGAGAGAGAGAGAGAGAGAGAGAGAGAGAGAGAGAGAGAGAGAGAGAGAGAGAATTATGACTCACGCAAATAAGGGAACTCCATGACAACGGCAGAGCGGTTCCCCATGTATATTCACTGCCGGAATAACAGCAGCTTACCATTCCTCTCTTTTTCATAAGATAGGGACGGGGGCGAAGGGGGGCGAAGGGGGGGGGGCGAAGGGGATGAGGGGACGAGGGGGGAGGAGGAGGTGAGGGGGGCGAAGGGGGCGAAGGGGGGGCGAAGGGGGGGGGAGAGGGGGCGAAGGGGGCGAAGGGGAGAGAGGGAAGTGAGGGGAGAGGGAGGTGAGGGGGGCGAAGGGGCGAGAGGGAGGTGAGGGGGCGAAGGGGGGAGTGGAGGAGGTGAGGGGGGAGAGGGGAGAGGAGGAGGTAAAGGGGGCGAGGGGGGGAGAAGGGGAAAGGGGGAGGTGAGGGGGGAGAGATGGAGGTGAGGGGGGCGAAGGGGAGAGGGGGAGAGAGGGGAGAGGGGGGAGAGGAGGAGGTGAGGGGGGAGAGGGGAGAGGAGGAGGTGAAGGGGGCGAAGGGGGGAGAAGGGGAAAGGGGGAGGTGAGGGGGGAGAGATGGAGGTGAGGGGGCGAAGGGGGGAGAAGGGGGGTGAGGGGAGAGGGGGAAGGTGAGGTGTGGGGGCGAGGAGGAGGTGAGGGAGGGTTTGAGGGGCCGAAGGTGGGAGAGGGGGAGGTGAGGAGATGAGGAGGAGGTGAGGGGGGAGAAGGGCGAAGGGGAGGTGAGGGGGGTTCGAGGGGACGAGGAGGAGGTGAGGGAGGAGAGGTGGGGGCGATGGGAAGGGAGTGGGGCGAAGGTGGGAGAGAGGGAGGTGAGGGGGCGAAGGTGGGAGAAGGGAGGTGAGGGGCGAGGAGGAGGTGAGGAGATGAGAGGGGCGAAGGGGGGAGAGGGACGAAGGGGGAGAGAGCGAGGTGAGGGGGCGAAGTGGGGGAGAGAGGGAGGTGAGGGGACGAGGAGGAGGTGAGGGAGGACAAGTGGGGGCGAGGGGAAGGGAGTGGGGGGGGGGGCAGAGAAAGGAGAGAAGGGAGAAGCTGTAGGTGGGAAGGGTGAGGGGAGAGAGAGAGGGGGGCGAAGGGGGGAGAGGCGGGGGCGAGAGGAAAAGGAGGGAGGGGGAACAGAGAAAGGAGAGAAGAGAGAGGCAGGACGAAGGTGTAAGAGGGCGAACGAAGATGAGAAATAAGGGTATAAATAGCGCTATAAACTGAGGAAGATATTTAGTGATAGACAGGCAGAAAATGGAGAGGTAGATCGATAGATACTTAGAGAGAGGTCTATAAGAAGGTGAAAAAGAAGAGAGGAGGCTGTATGAGAAAGTGAGGAGAAAGAGGACTGAATGAAAATGAGAGAAAGAGAAGGAGAGAGAAGGATTGAATGAGAAAGAAAAATAAATGAACGTCTTTCAGAGAGAGAGAGAGAGAGAGAGAGAGAGAGAGAGAGAGAGACAAAGAGAGATATGGAGAGAGAGAGAGAGAGAGAGAGAGAGAGAGAGAGAGAGAAATAAAGAGAAAAAGAAAGGAAGAGAGAGAAAAAGAGAGAAAGAGAAAGAGAAAAAGAGTAAGCAATGTCTTGATTGATTTTTTTATGTCTTAAAAATCAATAAAACAAACAGTAACCGTTCCTCATCCCATAATCCTTCATTCAAGTAGTAGTATCTATCCCCAAAACAATCAAACAACCAAACAACCAAACAAAAGAACTGATGCACAAATACACAAAGTCTCAAGCGATACACAACTCTCTTTCCCCCCCGGCACGTCCGTCTCTCGCCTCCATTTCCCCCTCGGCCTTGCTGGAAATTATATATATATATATATATATATATATATATATATATATATATATATAAATATATATATATATATATATATATGTATATATATATATATATATATATATATATATATATATATATATATATATATATATGTGTGTGTGTGTGTGTGTGTGTGTGTGTGTGTGTGTGTGTGTGTGTGTGTGTGTGTGTGTGTATGTGTGTGTGTGTGTGTGTGTGTGTGTGTGTGTGTGTGTGTGTGTGTGTGTGTGTGTGTGTCTGTGTTCGTGTGTGTCTGTGTCTGTGTGCGTGTGTGTGTTTATGTGTGTGTTTATGTGTGTGTTTATGTGTGTGTGTGTGTGTGTTTGTGTGTGTGTATGTGTGTCTGTGTGCGTACGTATGTGTGTGTATGTGTATGTGTATGTATGTATGTGTGCGTGTGTCTTCTCGTTTCTGTCGTCGTTGCGGACAGCTGATCAGCCGGTCGCTTCCTCACCCAAACTATCCCTCGGTTTTCGTTGTTATGGAGAGCTTGGTTCTCGAAATAGTCGAAATACAATCACACGCGCGCAGATTTCCTGATTTATAGTTGTCGTGCTTTGATATGTTAAGCTGTAGTATATTTCCCTCTCTGTGTTCTGTCTTGAAATAGATGTTAAATCAACACAACAAAACAACAATAAATTACGCATTCAGTGGACGCACGTACGCTGACACATACACACAAACACACGTTGATATCTATCTATCTTTCTATCTACCTATATATATATATATATATATATATATATATATATATATATATACATAAATATATATATAAATATATATATATATAGATAGATAGATATACATAGGTATGTATATACATATACTGTTTATATATATATATATATATATATATATATATATATATATATATATATATATATATATATATATATATGTATATATGCACACACACACACACAAACACATATATCTCTATATATGTATATATATGTATATATGTACACACACACACACACACACACACACACACACACACACACACACACACACATATATATATATATATATATATATATATATATATATATAATATATATGCATATATACATATATATATACATATATATATATATATATATATATATATATATATATGCATATATACATATATATATACATATATATATATATATATATATATATATATATATATATATATATATATATATATATATACATATATATCACATACACCCATGTAGCAAAATTCCATTCATCTGTTGTTTAAAAAAACCCGAACAGACACCATCATTTCCACCGCATTACTGCCACCCACTCGATCAAATAACCCAAGAATTTGTGTCGAATCTTGCACCGCTCATGAACGCCGCCGACAGTTGCGCAAGTCGACTCTCTTTTGTTCGGCGTCGCCATCAAAACAAAGGCCCCGAGTTCCTGACGGCCGCCAGTCGCTCGGTTGCTGTGGAGGGGGCCGTTAGCGCTGCGTGTTTTGATCGTTCTTATTGATTAGTCTATCGATCTTTTGTCTTCGCCAGGGCCGTGAGATAGTGTGGGGGGGGGATGCTGGCGTGTTTGCGCTTAGATGCCGAGCTGGATTTATGTTTTATGATTATTGTTATCATCATTATTATTATTATTTTGATTTTTTTTATCATTAAAAAAAATCTATTTCTCTTTCTTTCCTTGTTTTTTTTTCTTTTTTCTTCGTTCTCTTAATTCTGTTCTTCTTAGTTTAATCCTTTTCTGCATCTCTTTCTTCTTACTATTATTATTAAGATATATATTTCATAGCTGTTATCACCGATGCTATAATTATCATTATCAGTAACAATTATTATTATTATAAAAATTGTTATTATTATCATTATAATTCTTATTATTATTTTCATTATTGTTGTTTTTATTGTTTTGCTGTTATTGTTTTTATTGTCATCATCACCACCCTCATTATAATGCCTATTAACCATTATCATTATTACCATCACCGTTATCATCTTTTTTCCCCCTCCCCCTCTTTCATCAAATGCTTTTTTGCCTGATCTTTATTCCTTCAAAATATATGCAAAATATAAACTTCGAAACCTGGATCTAATTCCCTTTGAAATAAATAATTCGATACTGGGAAGAAAATAATTCGATGTCGCTGTTTTATGTCAACCAAAATTCCTTCTTTTGGTCGTCAACACAATTACAAAATTCAAACTTTGGCTTTAGATTCGCCAAAGTTCGAACAAATAAAATCATCTCATAATTTAATGGTAATTATTAATAAAAAATCTATCGACCCTGAGTGAAGAATACCAACAATAAACAAACAATAATGTTAATGATAATAATAATGAGGATAATAATGATAATGAGGATGATAATAATGAGGATAATGATAATAATGATAATAATAATAATAATGATAATAATAATAATAATGATAATAATGATAATGATAATAATAATAATGATGATAATGATAATACTAAACATGATAATGATAATGATAATAATAATGATAATGATAATAATAATGATAATGATAATAACATTTAATAATGATAATAATAATAATAATAATAATAACAAGAGTGATAATGGTAATGATAATGACAGTAATAATAGTAATAAGAAAAAATAATGATAATAATATTCAATAATCATAATCATAATAATAATAATAACAATTAATGATAATAATGACAGTAATAATAGTAATAATAAGAAAAAAACAACAATGACAAGGCTCATAATTATAACCATGATGACTATAACAACGACAACAAAAACGTTTCGGTTAAGTCGAAACGTTTCTGGAATATTAGAACGTTTTCACATCGGAAAAAAAATCACTGGATCTTTCATTCTTTTGTAAGAACATTTCCGGAATCTGCGGCAATTCTTAGTCAAAAAAAAAAAAAAAAAAAAAAAAAAAAAAAATTATGCATGGTAGATACAGACGGATGGACAGGCAGACAGAGAGATAGGTAGATAGATGGATGGATAGATAGATAGAGAGAGAAAAAGATAAATAGATAGATTTATAGACATACATAGATAAATAGATAAAAAAGATTGATTTAGACAGATTGATAGATAAATAGATAGACAGATATATAGTTAAATAGATAAGTAGGTAGATGGATAGATAAACAGATGGATAGATAAACAGATAAGAAGGTAGGTAGGTCATAGACAGATAAATAAATGGGCATATGGACAACGTAAATAGTAAGAGAGAGAGAGAGAGAGAGAAGAGAGAGAGAGAGAGAGAGAGAGAGAGAGAGAGAGAGAGAGAGAGAGAGAGAGAGAGAGAGAGAGAGATACAGATAGATAGAGAGAGTGGAAGAGAGAGAGAAGGAGAGAGAGAGAGGAAGAGAGATAGAGGAAGAGAGAGAGAGGAAGAGAGAGAGAGAGAGCGAGAAAGAAAGAGAGATAGAGAGAGAGAGAGAGAGAGAGAGAGAGAGAGAGAGAGAGAGAGAGAGAGAGAGGAGGAGAGAAAGAGAAAGAGAGAGAAAGAGAGAAAGAGAGAGATATAGAGAGAGAGAGAGAGAGATATATAGAGAGAGAGAGAGAGATATAGAGAGAGAGAGAGAGAGAGAGAGAGAGAGAGAGAGAGACACCTGAGCAACAATATTAATATCCTTCACAATCTTTTAACGTTCCTTACTGTCAATCTCGTCTTTCAATTACCTACACAGCACATACCTACATGTATAAATCTATGCATGTACTGTATTTACGTAAATAATCTTATTTATTTGCATGGTAGTTTCTGGTAACTCCTTGATGACGTCACTGGCAGCAACAGCCAATGAGCGACAAGGACAAGGAAAAATGCTTGACGTAGGATATGTGAATAACAATAGGAATGATGATAATAAAATGGTGATGATAATAATAATAATGATAATGATAGTACTGATGATGAAAATGATAATGATATTAATAATAAGGGTAATGATATTGATAATAATGATGATAATGACAATGATAATAAGAATGATAATGATAGTAATAATAATGAATATGATAATGAAAATAATGATGATAATGACAATGATAGTAAGAATAATGATGATAGTAATGATGATGATAACAACAATAATTATAATTATGATAACAACAACAACAACAAACACGATAATTATAACAATCGTAGTAATGACAATAATGACAAGCGTGATAGTAATAATTATTTTGATAACAAGAATTATAATGATGATGATAATGATGATGATGATGACAATAATGATAATGATAATAATAATAGTAATAATGATAACAATAATAATAATAATGATGATAATGATCATAGTAATGATACTACTACTACTACTACTACTAATGATAATAATTTCCAGTGAAAATAATAATAATAACAAAAGTCATAATGGTAATGATAATAATGATAGTAATAATAGTAATAATAAGAAAAATAACAATGATAATGATAATAATTATAACAATGATGATTAAAACAACGACAACAACAACAATAATAATTATGATGTCAATGGCAACAGCAAGAACAAAACGACAGTAATAATAATAATAATAATGATAATGATAATAATAATGATAAAAAAGATAATGATAATGATTACGATAATAATAATGATTATAATGTTAATAACAATAACTAAAATAATGATAATAACAATAATGATGATAATAATGATAAGAATAACAATAGTGATAATAATAGTAATAGTAATAATGATAACAATAATGATGATGATAATAGTAAGAAAAAATAATGATTATAACAACAAGAATGACAGTTATAATCATTACAATCATAATGAAAATAATGACAATGAAAATTATAATAATAATAATAAGGATAATACTAATATTCATAATATCAATGATAATAACAACAATCATCATCATAATCATGATAATGATTATAATAATCACAATAACAATACCATCAACGATAATAATAGTAACAATGATAACGAGACAAATAACAATCGTAAAGATAATGATAATAACAGTTATCATAACACACATCCCAAACACACACATACACTCAGGATGCAAAACACACGCACATACTGAACAAAAGTGAACATACACTCAGTGAACAAAACTCATTCAGGACAAAGATTAGCACACACCCAGCTTACAAAACAACCCTCCCCCCCCCGATAAAAATATGTACATACAACCCTAAATGTAAACAGACAAATCAGATACAAAATACAAGCAGATATGCAAACCCCCCCAAAAAGAAAGAAAGAAAGAAAGAAAGAAAAATAAAGAAAAAGAAAGAAATAGAGAGAAAGATAAGAAAACAAAGAAAGAAAGGAAGAAAAGGAAAGAAAAAGAAAGAAAAGAAAAAAAGAGAAAGAAACAAAGAAAGAAAAAAAGAAAAAGAAAAAAAAACATACGTATATTTACAACCCTAAATGTAAAGAGACAACTCATATACAGAATACACACACACGCGCACGCAAAAACACACCAGAGCATACACCCAGCTATACAAAAACACTCATACAAAGCAATATAACATAAGACATACCCATAGTCATACCTAAACCACGAGTTTTATTCAGCAACCAGACTCAAAACCGAAAAAAAAAGCCACAGACACAGATGCATATAAACCGGTCCCAACCACACACACACCTGTACAGGTAGATAAACAGCTGTTCGCTTTATTTGGGTGAACACAGATGGATTTTAGAAAGGAGAGAGGGGGGGAGGGAGGGAGGGGAGAGGGGGGAGGGGGGAGATATTTTCGTCCTGACAACCCAGGTTAAAGGGAGCTTGTGTGGTCAGTGTTGGCAGGGAGAAAGGGATTCAGTGTTGGCAAATGGAACGCGTTTGGTCAGTGTTGGTAGGGAAAAAAGGGGGGGGGGGTCAGTGTTGGCAAGGAAAAAAGGAAGGGGGGGAGGTGTTAGTGTTGGCAAAGGGAACGAATATAGTCAGTGTTGGCAGGGAGCAAAAAGTATTTCAATATCGGCAGATGGAACACGGTTTTAACAAAGTGTTGGCAAATGGAACACATGGGGCCAGAGTAGACAAAAAAAAAAAAAAAAAAAAAAAAAAAAATCAGTCGGTGTTGGCAGATCAATACCAAAGGTGGGAAGGAGCAGTGTGGTCAGACATCACCTGAGGAAATCCATATGATTGGTGTCACTAAAAGTCCCACAATGATCGGTGATGTCAAATGAACCCCCTGCGTGCTATGACGTCAAGAAGAAATGGAGTTAGTGTTGTCTGATATGCTGCCTCCCCTTTCACTGTCCTTTTTTTGCGATCTGTTGCTAATGCAGTCGCGTTTCCCAACATAATGTGAGCAAATATAACAACTACATCGGCAATAGCAACAATTGAAGCAACATCTACGGCAACAACAACTACAACAATAGCAGGAGAAGCAACGACAGTAGCAACATAAAAATAGCATAAATAACAACAAAAATAACAACATTTACAGCAACAGCAGAGGTACCAACAACAAAAATGACAACAAACAAACGCATCTACGACAACAGCAGAGGCACCAACAACAGTAACAACAACAGCAATAGAAGCAACAACCAAAATAACAACAAACCAACAAGCACATCACCGCCAACAGCAGAGGCACCAACAACAGCAAGAACAAGAGCAATAAAAGCAACAACAAAAAGAGCAACAAACCAACAAACACATCAACGCCAACAGCAGAGTCACCAACAACAGTAACAACAACAACAACAGCCGCAAGAGGAGCCGCTGAACCGCCACCGCCCACAACGGTTAACAACACCAACTTCAAACCAGCCAATTCGACCCCAAACGAGGCCCCGATAGAGAGACCCACGATTTTATTTCCTCGCAGACAAATCGCCAATTACGGGACAAAACGCCCAAAAACAGCCTTGTAGACAAAGCCGCCCGTGGTCGTCCTGCCGGCCTACGCCCATGAGAGATAGCATCACGCCCACGATAAGGGGAGACAATGAGACCAGCGACCCTCACGACGAAACCCTTGGGGCTAATTCCGGTTCGTCTTCCTTCTGCCAACAGTTGACAACGCTGCTTCCCTCTGCCAACACCGAGTGCACTCTTTCTCTTGGTCAGTAGTGAGCACACAGATGTTCTTTCCAACACGATAGAACACACTCTTTTCCTTAGCCAACGGTGAACACGTTCTTTCTCTTTGCCAACAGTGAACACACGTCTTTGCCTTTGCCAACACTGGAAATACTCCTTAGTTTTGCCAACACTAACCCCGCTGCTTTCCTTTTGCCAACAGTGAGCACACTCTTTCTCTTTACCAACAGCGACCACCCATTCTCTCTGCCAAAACAGAACACCTTCTCTTTGCCAACACTAATCCCCCAGTTTCTCTTGACCAACACTGACCACAAACTCCCTCTCTCTGCCAAACCTGAACACCTTTTTGCCAACACTAAATCCCGCTGCTTTCCTTTTGACAACAGTGAGCACACTCTTTCTCTTTACCAACAGCGACCACACACTCTCTCTGCCAAAACTAAACACCTTCTTTTTGCCAACACTAAATCCCGCAGTTTCTCTTGACCAACACTGACCACAAACTCCCTCTCTGCCAAAACTAAACACCTCTTTGCCAACACTAAATCCCGCTGCTTTCCTTTTGCCAACACTGACCACACTCCTTAAGTCTGGGCCTGAATCAAACTCAAGTTTCATATCGAAACAGGGGTCGAGTTTCACAGAATCAGTCTGAAACCCCGACATTATTTCAGCCTGTTTTTTCGGTTTTACATTCAGATTTGTGTTTCAGTTTCAGATCATTGACCTAAAATTAGTTTCAAGTGTAGACTGTTAGTGCGTGTATGCGTGTGTTCGTTTGTGATTGGGTGTTTGGGATGTTTGTGTGCATTTCATTGTGTGTGTGCTTGTGTTTGTAAGTGTATGTAAGTGTGTTTGTGAATGTATGAATGTGTTTGTGTGTATGTGCGTGTTTGTTAGTGTATGAATGCATGTTTGTGAGTGTATGTGCGTGTTTGTGAGTGTATGAATGCATGTTTGAGAGTGTATGTTTGTGTTTGTGAGTGTATGAATGCATGTTTGTGAGTGTATGTGCGTGTTTGTGAGTGTATGAATGCGTGTTTGTGAGTGTATGAATGCGTGTTTGTGAGTGTATGAATGCATGTTTGTGAGTGTATGAAAGCGTGTTTGTGAGTGTATGAATGCGTGTTTGTGAGTGTATGAATGCGTGTTTGTGAGTGTATGAATGCATGTTTGTGAGTGTATGAAAGCGTGTTTGTGAGTGTATGAATGCGTGTTTGTGAGTGTATGAATGCGTGTTTGTGAGTGTATGAATGCGTGTTTGTGAGTGTATGGGCGTGTGTTTGTGAGTATATGAATGCGTGTTTGTGAGTGTATGAATGCGTGTTTGTGAGTGTATGAATGCGTGTTTGTGAGTGTATGAATGCGTGTTTGTGAGTGTATGTGCGTGTTTGTGAATATATGTGCGTGTTTGTGAATATATGTGCGTGTTTGTGAATATATGTGCGTGTTTGTGAGTGTATGAATGCGTGTTTGTGAGTGCATGAATGCGTGTTTGTAAGTGTATGAATGCGTGCTTGTAAGTGTATGAATCCGTGTTTGTGAGTGTATGAATGCGTGTTTGTGAGTGTATGAATGCGTGTTTGTGAGTGTATGAATGCGTGTTTGTGAGTGTATGTGCGTGTTTGTGAATATATGTGCGTGTTTGTGAATATATGTGCGTGTTTGTGAATATATGTGCGTGTTTGTGAGTGTATGAATGCGTGTTTGTGAGTGCATGAATGCGTGTTTGTAAGTGTATGAATGCGTGCTTGTAAGTGTATGAATCCGTGTTTGTGAGTGTATGTGCGCTTGTTTCTGTGTGCGTTTTTGTCGATATCTGGAAACCTACGTAGTCTCACTCGTGTTTCATTCGCGGAAATTGGCCAAGGCTTTCCTATTTTCTGTAGAGCCACGGGGGGGGGGGGGGGGGGGGGTCAGCGAAGCACGACACAAAGCGAAGAATACGAAGTAGTAACATGTATGTATGTATGTGTGTGTATATGTCTAAGTATACATACACACACACACACACACAGACACACACACACGCACGCACGCACGCACGCACGCACGCACACACGCACACACACACACACACACACACGCACACACGCACACACACACACACACACACACACACACACACACACACACACACACACATATATATATATATATATATATATATATATATATATATATATATATATATATATATAAAACCCCACCCTCCGCTATCCGCACCGCCACCTTCGCATCCGACTCGTCCCGACGAACTCCGAGACAGAATACATGTCGCCCTGGACAAGCAGCCAAAGAAATTATTTGTTCACGCCAATCAAGCCCCGACGCCCAGCGAGCACGCCCATCACGCCCATCACAGCAACAGCCAAAACGTCGACTGCAACGCGACTGCAAGAACAGAAGAACCGACGGAAGCAGCGACGAGAATAGCAGGAGCTCGAAACCTGCTTCGGAACACACGCTCTCGCTCGCGACTGTGTATGGATGTCGCGCGTAAGATTCATGTGTATTTATCTATATATCTCTCTCTCTCTCTCTACACACGCACGCACACACACACACACACACACACACACACACACACACACACACACACACACACACACACACAATACATCATCACCAACACACAAAATCATTTACCACACACTAAGAAACACACACACACACACACACACAAACAAACACACACACACAAACAAACACACACACACACACACAAACAAACACACACACACACACACATATATAAACACACACACACATATATATACACACATACACATATATAAACACACGCACGCACACACACACACAAACACACATATATAAACACACACACACACACACACAAACACACACACACACATATATACATTGGTACATTCCCAGAGAGCGAGACCGCCCCTCCGCCGCCGCTGATCTCTCGCCAAGAGAAGCTTCGGCCCAACAAACAGCGTTTTCACGCCCTGTTCCTCTGCCTTATTCACGAACCAACGCCAGCGCTGCTCTCAATCATTTAGCCACACGCACTTCGGGCTCCAGATCCGCCGCGTCTTAGGCCTGACCTTGGCGAAGAAGGGGCACGTCATCGTCGTCGCCATCTTCTTCTTCTTCCTCTTCTTCGTCTTGTTGTTGTTCTTCGTCTTCTTCCTCTCTTTTGTTTTCTATTTTTTTCTTCTCCTTCTCCTTCGTATTCTTCTTCTTCCTGTTTCTCGTCTTCATCTTCTTCTTCCTCTTTCTCGTCTTCTTCTTCTTCTTCTCCCCCTTCTATTTCCTCTTCTTCCCCCCTTCTATTTCCTCTTCCCCTTCCTCTTCTCCTTCTCCTCCTCCTCCTCCATCTTCCATAGCTAAATCCCTAGTGTTGTCGGTCCTTCGACTTCGCTGCCTCCGACCTGACCTGACCTGCGCTCTCTCTCCTCCGTAACGCATCCTCCATCACACAAGGCTGTGATGGAGGATGCGAGGGAGGAAGGGAGGAGAGTTGAGTGGAGAAGGGTGGAGGGGAGGAAGGGAGGAGGGGAGGAGGAAGGGAGGAGAGTGGAGGGGAGGAGAGGAGGAAGAAAGGGAGGAGAGTTGAGTGGAGAAGGGAGGAAGGGAGGAGAGGGGAGAAGGGTGGAGGGGAGGAGAGGAGGAAGGAGGAAGAAAGGGAGGAAAGTGGAGGGAGGAAGGGAGTGAAGGGAGGAGAGTGGAGGAGGGAGGGAAGGAGGAAGGAGGGAAGAAAGGGGAGGAGAGTTGAGTGGAGAAGGGTGAGAGGGAGGAAGGGGGGAGAGG
>NC_091576.1:31040143-31055143 GCF_042767895.1 Penaeus vannamei
TTTCTTTTCTTTTTCTTTTTCTTTTTCTTCTTCTTCTTCCTCTTATTCATCATCATCATCATCCTTTCCAAGTCTTTGTTTACAGTGACTAAGCAGTTTTTTTTTCTTCATTTTTTTTTTTTTTTTAGTTATGACTCAGACGAAACCTAATATATTTTGAATATTTTTGAATCTTTTAATATTTTTTTTTTTTTTGGCAGAAATCAAGTTTGCTTTTAATTAGATTGAATTCAGATGACACCTACTAAATGTGGTCTTATCTTGTCACGTCTTTGATAATAATGATAATCATATTAGTACTGATAATGATAATGGTAATAATACTAATAATGATAACAATAATAACAATGATGATGATGATAGTAATGATGATAGGAATAAAATGATAATGATAATAGTAATAACAATAATGAAAATGATAGCAATGATGATGATAATAGTAATGATGATAGGAATAAAATGATAATGATAATAGTAATAAAATGATAATGATAATAGTAATAACAATGATAATGATAATAATGATGATGATAATAGATAAAATATTTATAATAATGATAACAATAATAATGATAATAATAGAAATGATAAATGATAGATAGTGATAAAGTAATAATTTAATAACAAATAAGCACTTGTAATTTTGCAATATCTTTTATATTCTTAGTTTCTTATCTTATTCAATGATTTATTTGTTATTGCTTTATCAAATAGATTAATATATCTAATCAATTTGTTTATTTTATTTCTTTATCTATCTACTAATTGCTGGATTGATCACTAATATCATTATTGTTATTTCCTTCATTCTTTGATTATTATTGTCATATTTAATTATCATGTTTATGATCATGTCTCTCTTTCTTTAGTCACTGATTTAAAGATTATTTTGTCTATTTCTTTTTTATCATTATATATATATATATATATATATATATATATATATATATATATATATATATATATATATATATATATATATATATATATATATATATATATATATATTTATAGTTTTTTTTTTCCGTCATATCTTCTTTCTTATCATGCATGATATATATATATATTTTTTTTTTCATTCATATCAAGTTTATATCACTATTCCGTGAATCACAAGAATGTAATTTAAAAGAAAGAAAGAAACAAAGAAAAAAAAACTCTACGTATATAATAAGTAAATGCATTCTTCAATAATCAAAACTTTTTTTTTCATAATTATCGTTCATATCCAGTTTATATCACTATTACGTGAATCACAAGAATGTAATTTAAAAGAATGAAAGAAAAAAAGAAAAAAAAGTAATTGCATTCTTCAATAATCAAAACAATTTTTTTTTTCATAATTATCGTTCATATCCAGTTTATATCACAATCACGTGAATCACAAGAATGTAATTTAAAAGAATGAAAGAAAAAAAGAAAAAAAAGTAAATGCATTCTTCAATAATCAAACCTCAATTTCTTATTCATAATTATCGTTCATATCCAGTTTATATCACTATTACGTGAATCATATCCATGCTATGCCATGAAGAGTGTAGTTAAAAAGGAATAAAAAATCTACCCATGTTAAAAAAAATAATTTGAAAACAGAAAAAAAAGAACTCTACCCATAAAAAAAAATAAATAAATGAAAAAAGAACTCTACCCATATTAAGAAATTATTTTTAAAAAGCTCTACCCACGTTAAAAGATAATCAAGAATAATGAAAATAAAAAAAACATATCATAAACTCGTCAACGCATTCTTTTTAATTGAGAGAGAGAGAGAGAGAGAGAGAGAGAGAGAGAGAGAGAGAGAGAGAGAGAGAGAGAGAGAGAGAGAGAGAGAGAGAGAGAGAGAGAAAGAGGGAGAGAGAGAAGAGGGGGGAGGAAGAAAGGGAAGGGGAGTAGATGAGAGAAGGAGGAGGGATGGAAAGGAGGAAGAGGAGGAGAAGAAAAAGGGATGAGGAAGAGAGAAAGGAGATGAAAGTGAAGAAGGAGGAGGAAGAGGAGAAGAAGAAAAAAAAGGAAGGAGGAAGAGAGAAAAGAGAAGACGGCGGAGAAGGAAAAGGAGAAGAAGAATAAGAAAAAAGTATCTCTAGTGACCTTTATTTTTTCTCCATCCTATTTTATATATATTTTCTATATATTGTGTACATATCCTACATACACAACAACCTCTCTTGCAAACACCATCACTGCCCCAATCACTTCATCAATCATACAATCGTCTGAGAGATATGCTAATGCCAGCCCGCCCCGATTACCCTACCCAGATGACATGCAGCGGGCGTAATCAAAATACGGAATGGGCGGTAATTAACATGTCCTAAGCACCGTGATGTGGGTGGGCGGCACGCGCGCGAGAGACAGCTGTGCCGCCCGGGTTTCTGGGATCTTGGTGGCGAGAGAGGGAGGGAGGGAGAGAGGGAGGGAGAGGGAGGGAGGGAGGGAGGGAGGATCTAGGGAGAGAGGAGGGAAGGAGGGAGGAAGAAGGAGGGAGAGGGAGGGAGGAGGAGGGAGAAGGAGGGAAGGAAAGGAGAGAGAGGAAGAGAGGGAGGGTGGGAGAAAGGGGAGAGAGGGAGGGAGGAGGGAGAGGAGAGAGAGAGGGAGAGGAGGGAGGGAGGAAGGGAGAGGGGGAAGGAGGGAGAGAGGGAGGGAAGGAGGAGAGGGAAGGAGGGGAGGGAGGAGTGGGATGAGGGAGGGAGGGTGGGAGAGGGATAGGGAGAGAGAGGGAGAGAGAGGGAGAGAGAGGAGGGAGGGAGGGAGGGAGGCAGAGAGACAGAGATAGAGAAGGGGAGAGAGAAAGTGAAAAAAAAAGAGAGAACATTAAGACCAAAACACAAAAAAGACAAAACAACATTCACAGGGAAACAGAGTAGCAACGGTAAAAAAATAAAAATATTAGAAGCACAACACACAAAGATAAACCCCAAAATACACTTACAATCACGACAAGCAAAGTGACAAACAGTGTGACTTTGACCAATGAAAGACCCGACTGACGCGGCGAATTAGCGAAGGGGGGTAGGGGGGATGGGGGGGGGGTAGGCGGGGAATCGCGTAGCCAGCACAGTTTGTTGAGTTCGGCGTTCGGATGTTGTCGAAAATCAGCTGTTTTTGGGGTGTTTGGTTTGGTTTTGTGTGCGTGTTTTTTTTTAATGTGTGTGCGTGTGTGTGTGTGTGTTTGCGTGCGTGTGTGTGGGTGGGTGGGTGGGTGTTTGTGTGTGTGTGTGTGTGTGTGTTTGGGAGAGAGAAGAATGTTGTCTCAGGCCGTAAATTTGTATTGAAAACAATTGCAGTAATAACAACAACAACAGTTGCATGCACACACACACACACACACACACACACACACACACACACACACACACACACACACACACACACACACACACACACACACACACACACACACACACACAGATATATATATATATATATATATATATATATATATATATATATATATATATATATATATATAACATCATGTACTATGGTGATAATATTAGTAATGAGATGATATCAGTAACATCAATCACCTCTATAATAACAGCAGTAATGATATAAATAACAATAACAAAACCTGTAATGATAGTTATAACAACAATGATAAGAAAAAAAACAATAATAAAGATAAGAATTCATTCATCAACATCTTAAGGAGAAGGAGGAGAAGGAGGAAATAGTAAGAAAAACACAGAGAAATAACAACAAGAACAATAATAAAAATGAAAATCTACGAAAGAAGGAAAAGGAGGAGGAGGAAAAAGAAGAAGAAAGAAGGAGGAGCAGGAGGAAGAAGAAGGAGAAGGAGAAGGAGAAGGAGAAGGAGAAGGAGAAGGAGAAGGAGAAGGAGAAGGAGAAGAAGAAGTAGAAGAAGTAGAAGAAGTAGAAGAAGTAGAAGAAGTAGAAGAAGTAGAAGAAGTAGAAGAAGTAGAAGAAGTAGAAGAAGTAGAAGTAGTAGAAGTAGAAGAAGTAGAAGAAGTAGAAGAAGTAGAAGAAGTAGAAGAAGAAGAAGAAGAAGAAGAAGAAGAAGAAGAAGAAGAAGAAAGAAGAAAGATGAGCAGGAAGAGGAGGAAGAAGAAGAAAAATAAGAAAAGGAGGAAGAGGAAGACGAAGAAGAAGTAGAGGAAGAAGAACGAGAAGAAAAGAAGGAATAATCACCATAAATATTATCATCATTATCATGATTATTACTTTGACAATTATCATTATCATTTTCAGTGTAACAGTGTTATTATTATCATTGTTATTATTATTATTGTTATTATTATTATTATCATTATCATTATTATTATTATGATTATTATTATGATCATTATTATCATAGCAAGATTTATTGTTACTATGACTACTGTTATTGTTGTTATCATTATTTACAGCTATTATCATTATTATTTCATTATTGTTACTATCATCATCATTGTTATCATTATCATCATCATAGTTATTACCTTTGTTGTCATTAGAATTATCATTGTTCACATCATCATACTCATCATTATCATTATCATACTCATAATCTTCATTATCATTGGATTCATTATTCTCCTCCTTCTCTTCCTTGTCTACCTTCTCTCTTCCTCTTCTTCCTCCTCCATCTCCTCCTTCTTCTCTTCTTCCTTCTTCTTCTCCCCCTCCCCTTCCTCTTCCTTCTCTTCCTCCTCCTTCTCCTCCCCTTCTTCCTCCTCCTCCCTTCCTCCTTCTCATTTTCTTCCTCCCCTTCCTCCTTCTCCTTTTCTTCCTCCTCCTCTCCCTCCCCTTCCTCCTTCTCCTTTTCCTCCTCCTCCACTTCCTCCTCCTCCTCCTCCCTCCTCCTCCCTCCCTCCTCCCTCCCTTCCACTTCCTCCACCTCCTCCATCTCCCTCCCCCCTTCTTTTCCTCCTTCCCTCCCTCTCCCTCCCCCCACCCCCACACACACAAACCCCCACTCCCTCCTTGCATACCAAACGCCCCCACTACCTGTTCTCTGCGCACCTGACCTAGAAATTGCAGGGGTTGTGACGCTGGATGTTCAGTGTTCAGTGTTCTCTCTCGTTTTGGTTGTGGGTTCGGGGGTTGTGGTTGTGGTGGAGGGGGGAGGGGGTGGGGGTTGAGGGGGGAGGGGGAAGAAGTGGAGGCGGTGGAGCTGGAGGTTGTGGTGGAGGGGGGAGGGGGTGGGGAGGAAGTAGTGGAGGGGGTGGGAAAGTGTGGTGGTGGTGGGGGAGGGGTTGTGGTTTGTGGTGGAGGGGGAGGGGTGGGGGTGGAGGGGGAGGAGGGTGGGGGTGGTAGGGGTGGGGGGTTGTGGTGGAGGTGGGGAGGGGGTGGGGAGAAGTAGGGGGGGGGGTGAGGGAAAGTGTGGTGGTGGTGGGGGAGGGGTTGTGGTTGTGGTGGAGGGGTTGTGGTTGTGGTGGAGGGGGAGGGGGTGGTGGTGGAGGTGGAGGAAGTAGGGGAGGGGGGGGGAAAGTGTGGTGGTGGTGGGGGGGGGGAGGGGATGGGGATGGTAGTGGTGGTGGAGCGGGTGGAGCGGGTGGAGGGGGTAGGGGTGGTGGTGGAGCGGGTGGAGGGGGAGGTGGTGGAAGTGGGAGAGGGGGTGGTGGTGGTGGAGGTGGAAGGGGAGATGGAGATGGTGGAGGGGGTGGAGGTGGTGGTGATGGAGGTGATGATGAGTTGATCATCATTATCATCATCAATATCACTGTTATTATTTTTTCATTATCATTATCATCATCACTATTACTATCATCATCATCAGCAGCAGCAGCAGCATAATCATAATCATAAGCATTATGTAAAGTAAAAAGCAAATAAAATTTATTACGAAAATGGAAGAAATGGAAGAAAAATAACAGACAGTTTGTTGATTTTTCTCTGTCTCTCTTTCCGTCTCTGTTATTCCTTTCTTTCTCTTCTCTTTTTATCTTCATTCTTTTCTGATTCTTCTTTCCTTCCTTTCTTCTCTCTTTTACTTTTAGTTCTCTCATTTTCTTCCATTCCCTCTTTCTTCCTCCTTTTTTCTCCCTAATTCTAGCTTTCTCTGCACCTTGTTGCTTTCTCTCTTTTTCTTCGTTCTTCTGTTCCTCTCTCTAATTATCTCTTTCTCTCTCTCTCTCTCTCTAATTATCTCTCTAATTCTCTTTCTCTCTCTCTTTCTCTCGCTCTCGCTCTCGCTCTCGCTCTCTCTCTCTCTCTCTTTCTCTCTCTCTCTCTCTCTCTCTCTCTCTCTCTCTCTCTCTCTCTCTCTCTCTCTCTCTCTCTCTCTCTCTCTCTCTCTCTCTCTCTCTCTCTCATTCTTTCTCTGTCTCTCTCTCTCTCTCTCTCATTCTTTCTCTCTCTCTCTCTCTCTCTCTCTCTCTCTCTCTCTCTCTCTCTCTTTCTCTCTCTCTCTCTCTCTCTCTCTCTCTCTCTCTCTCTCTCTCTCTCTCTCTCTCTCTCTCTCTCTCTCTCTCTCTCTCTCTCTCTCTCTTATCCCCTTCTCTCAGTCCTCTTTCTCTTTTTTCTCCTTCTTTCTTTCTAATTCTTTTATCTCTCATCCCTCTTTTTACCTTCCTTTTTGTTATGTCAACAAAAATATATCTCTAAACAAATTTATATATTTTTTATTATTATTATTATTATTTAGATTTAAGCCTCTCCCTTTCTCTTTCTATTTTTCTTATAATTTCCTTTTGATAATGACGTTAATATTAATGATGATGATGATGATGATGACATTGATGCTTATAATGTGAAGATGACAGTGATGCTGACTGTGATAGTGACAGTGATGATGATAATGATAATGACAGTGGTAGTAATGATGATGATAGCGATGATAACAGGAATAATAATTTTATTAGTGATGTTGATAATGATAATTACATTGAGAAAGTGACATTGATAATGACAGCGATGTTGATAATGATAATGACTTAGAAAATGACATTGATAATAACACTGAAGAAAATGACAATGAAAATGACATTAAGACAGTTAGAATGACAATGACAATGATGTTGATAATGGGAGCGACACCAAGAAAGAAAATGACAATGAAAATGACATTAAGACAATTAGAATGACAATGACAATGATGTTGATAATGGGAGCAACACCAAGAAAGAAAATGACATTGAAAATGACAGTGGAAGTAACAAGGATAATGAAAGTAGTAAAAATAATGAAATTTCTTACATAGACTGACATCTGCATAGGAATCCTTGTAATATATAAAAGTATTTTATTATGTGGTAGAAAAAGAGAGAGAAAAAATATAAGACGTTAAAATGACAAGAAAAAAATTTAAAAGCAAAAAAGGGGATAAAACTACACTTTTCAAAAAATTAATTAAAACATATTATCTAGTTATGAATATACATACTTATACACGCACTCTCTCTCTCTCTTTCTCTCTCTCTCTCACTCTCTCTCTCTCTCTCTCTCTCTCTCTCTCTCTCTCTCTCTCTCTCTCTCTCTCTCTCTCTCTCTCTCTCTCTCTCTCTCTCTCTCTCTCTCTCTCGCTCTCGCTCTCCGCTCTCGCTCTCGCTCTCTCTCTATCTCTCTCACTCTCTCTCTCTTTTTCTCACTCTCACTCTCACACGCTCTCTCTCTCTCTCTCTCTCTCTCTCTCTCTCTCTCTCTCTCTCTCCATCTCTCTCTCTCTCTCTGTCTCTGTCTCTGTCTCTCTCTCTCTCTCTCGCTCTCGCTCTCGCTCTCTCTCTATCTCTCTTTTTCTCTCTCTCTTTTCTCTCTCTCTCTCCCTCTCTCTCTCTCTCTCTCTCTCTCTCTCTCTCTCTCTCTCTCTCTCTCTCTCTCTCTCTCTCTCTCTCTCTCTCTCTCTCTCTCTCTCTCTCTCTCCCCCTCCCTCCCTCCCTCTCTCTCTCTCTCCCTCTTTCCCTTCCTCCCTCCCATTCCTCCTTCTCCCTCCCTCCCTCCTTCCCTCCCTCCCTCCCTTCCTCCCTCCCTCCCTCCCTCCCTCCCTCCCTCCCTCCCTCCCTCCCTCCCTCCTTCTCTCTCTCTCTCTCCCTCCCTCTCTCTCTCTCTCTCTTTCTCTCACTCAACAAACACAACCGTATTTACGTAAATCATCATAAAACATCACCCTCGGCTTAAGCCAACGACCAGTCTGACCTAACGACACAGCTATAATCCGAAAACAAACTTTCAAAACAACGGGAATAACAAAAATAAAAGATAAAAGTAAAAAAAAAAGAAAAAAAAAGCTAAACCGGGCCACCACGGTTCCCATCCCATCGTTATAAGTGGCCAATTATTCCTATTTCTCCCAGTTCTCCTCTTCTTCCTCCTCCTGCTCCTATTTCTCCTCTTCTTCCTCCTCCTCCTATTTTTCCTCTTCTCCCTCCTCCTATTTCTCCTCTTCCTCCTATTTCTCTTCCTCCTCCTCCTCCTCTTTTTCCTCCTCCTCCTCCTCCTTCTATTACTCCTCCTCCTCCTCCTCCTCCTCCTATTCCTCCTCCTCCTCCTGCTTCTCTCCCCCCTTCCCCCTCCCCCCCCAAACCCAAAAAAAAAGAGTAAACAATAGCCTTGAAATGCGAAATAACTGCCCTCCGAAAAGCCCGACAAAGCTGTATTGTTACCCCGTAAAACAAACATGGCGGCGAGGACACGCTGGTGCTTCGACGCCGCCGGTTCGGAATGCGCGTTCGAGGGGGGGGCGGGGGGGGGGGGGGGGGGTGGGGGTCGAGGGCGGGGTGGTCGGGTGATGGGGGTGGTGGGTGGGTGTGGGTGGGTGGGTGTGGGTTTGAGGGCGTGATTACGGTCGTATGTATGTATATACATATGTAAGCAAACACACACACACACACACACACACACTTTGTTCAACCTCATCCTCCAGCCGCTGACCTCGCCCTTGACCTCGTCGTGTCAGCTGTGTCCCATGCTGTTCCTTTTTTTGTCTGTCTGTCTGTCTTTCTCTCTGTCTGTCTGTCTCTGTCTGTTTGTCTGTCTCTGTCTGTCTCTGTCTGTCTGTCTGTCTCTGTCTGTCTGTCTCTGTCTCTCTTTCTTTCTTTCTTTCTCTTTCTCTCTCTCTCTCGTTCTCTGTCTCTCTCTGTCTGTCTGTCTGTCTCTCTCTCTCTCTCTCTCTCTCTCTCTCTCTCTCTCTCTCTCTCCTCTCTCTCTTCTTTCTTCTCTTCGCTCTCTCTTTCTCTCTCTCTCTCTCTCTCTCTCTCTCTCTCTCTCTCTCTCTCTCTCTCTCTCTCTCTCTCTCACTCTCTCATTATCCCTCTCTCTCTCTCTCTTTCTTTCTCTCTCTCTCTCTCTCTCTCTCTCTCTCTCTCTCTCTCTCTCTCTCTCTCTCTCTCTCTCTTTCAAACAATTTTTTTCATATTGATGGAGGAAATGTATCGATTGAAGATTTTTATTTATCTATTTTATTTTTTGTTAGAGATAATAGCGAAGAATTTATTTATATCTCATCGCCTCACCCCTCTCTCCCTCTCTTTTGTGTGTCTGTATAACTAGCTCTCCCCCTCTCTCTCTCCCTTGTTTTCTCTCTCTCTCCCTTGTTTTCTCTCCCTCTCTTGTTTTCTCTCTTTCACTTGTTTTCTCTCCCTCTCTTGTTTTCTCTCTTTCACTTGTTTTCTCTCTCTCTCCCTTGTTTTCTCTCCCTCTCTTGTTTTCTCTCCCTCTCTTGTTTTCTCTCCCTCTCTTGTTTTCTCTCCCTCTCTTGTTTTCTCTCCCTCTCTTGTTTTCTCTCCCTCTCTTGTTTTCTCTCCCTCTCTTGTTTTCTCTCTCTCCCTTGTTTTTTTTTCTCTCTCTCTTGTTTGTTTTCTCTCTCTCACTTGTTTGTTTTCTCTCTCTCCCTTGTTTGTTTTCTCTCTCTCCCTTGTTTTCTCTCTCTCCCTTGTTTGTTTTTTCTCTCTCCTTTGTTTTCTCTCCCTCTCTTGTTTTCTCTCTCTCCCTTGTTTTTTTTGTCTCTCCCTTGTTTGTTTTCTCTCTCTCACTTCTTTTCTCCCTCTCCCTTGTTTTTTTTTCCTCTCTCTCTTGTTTGCTTTCTCTCTCTCCCTTGTTTGTTTTCTCTCTCACTTGTTTTCTCTCTTTCACTTGTTTTTTTTTCTCTCTCCCTTGTTTGTTTTCTCTCTCTCCCTTGTTTTTTTCTCTCTCTCCCTTGTTTTTTTTCTCTCTCTCCCTTGTTTTGTTTTCTCTCTCTCCCTTGTTTTTTCTCTCTCGCCCTTGTTTTTTTTCTCTCTCTCTTGTTTTCTCTCTCTCCCTTGTTTTTTTCTCTCTCTCCCTTGTTTTTTTCTCTCTCCCTTGTTTCTTTTCACTCTCTCACTTATTTTCTCTCTCTCCCTTGTTTTCTCTCCCTCTCTTGTTTTCTCTCCCTCTCTTGTTTTCTCTCCCTCTCTTGTTTTCTCTCCCTCTCTTGTTTTCTCTCCCTCTCTTGTTTTCTCTCTCTCCCTTGTTTTCTCTCTCTCCCTTGTTTTTTTCTCTCTCCCTTGTTTGTTTTCTCTCCCTCTCTTGTTCTCTCCCCCTCTCTTTTTTTCTCTCCCTCTCTTGTTTTCTCTCTCTCCCTTGTTTTTTTTCTCTCTCTCCCTTGTTTGTTTTCTCTCTCTCCCTTGTTTGTTTTCTCTCTCTCACTTATTTTCTCTCTCTCCCTTGTTTGTTTTCTCTCTCTCCCTTGTTTGTTTTCTCTCTCTCCCTTGTTTGTTTTCTCTCTCTCTCCCTTGTTTTCTCTCCCTCTCTTGGTTTCGCTCCCTCTCTTGTTTTCTCTCCCTCTCTTGTTTTCTCTCTCTCCCTTGTTTTCTCTCTCTCCCTTGTTTGTTTTCTCTCTCTCCCTTGTTTGTTTTCTCTCTCTCCCTTGTTTTTTTCTCTCTCCCTTGTTTGTTTTCTCTCTCTCACTTATTTTCTCTCTCTCCCTTGTTTTCTCTCCCTCTCTTGTTTTCTCTCCCTCTCTTGCTTTCTCTCTCTCCCTTGCTTTTTTCTCTTTCCCTTGTTTGTTTTCTCTCTCTCCCTTGTTTTTTTCTCTCTCCCTTGTTTGTTTTCTCTCTCTCCCTTGTTTGTTTTCTCTCTCTCCCTTGTTTGTCTACTCTCCCTCCCTTCTTTTCTCACTCTCTCCCTTGTTTTCTCTCCCTCTCTTGTTTTCTCTCTCTCACTTATTTTCTCTCTCTCCCTTGTTTTCTCTCCCTCTCTTGTTTTCTCTCCCTCTCTTGTTTTCTCTCCCTCTCTTGTTTTCTCTCCCTCTCTTGTTTTCTCTCCCTCTCTTGTTTTCTCTCCCTCTCTTGTTTTCTCTCTCTCCCTTGTTTTTTTTCTCTCTCTCCCTTGTTTGTTTTCTCTCTCTCCCTTGTTTGTTTTCTCTCTCTCACTTATTTTCTCTCTCTCCCTTGTTTGTTTTCTCTCTCTCCCTTGTTTGTTTTCTCTCTCTCCCTTGTTTGTTTTCTCTCTCTCTCCCTTGTTTTCTCTCCCTCTCTTGTTTTCTCTCCCTCTCTTGTTTTCTCTCCCTCTCTTGTTTTCTCTCTCTCCCTTGTTTTCTCTCTCTCTCCCTTGTTTGTTTTCTCTCTCTCCCTTGTTTGTTTTCTCTCTCTCCCTTGTTTTTTTCTCTCTCCCTTGTTTGTTTTCTCTCTCTCACTTATTTTCTCTCTCTCCCTTGTTTTCTCTCCCTCTCTTGTTTTCTCTCCCTCTCTTGTTTTCTCTCTCTCCCTTGCTTTTTTCTCTCTCCCTTGTTTGTTTTCTCTCTCTCCCTTGTTTTTTTCTCTCTCCCTTGTTTGTTTTCTCTCTCTCCCTTGTTTGTTTTCTCTCTCTCCTTTGTTTGTTTTCTCTCTCTCCCTTGTTTTCTCTCTCTCTCCCTTGTTTTCTCTCCCTCTCTTGTTTTCTCTCTCTCCCTTGTTTTTTTTTCTCTCTCCCTTGTTTGTTTTCTCTCTCTCACTTATTTTCTCTCTCTCCCTTGTTTTTTTTTCTCTCTCTCTCTTGTTTGCTTTCTCTCTCTCCCTTGTTTGTTTTCTCTCTCACTTGTTTTCTCTCTTTCACTTGTTTTTTTCTCTCTCTCCCTTGTTTGTTTTCTCTCTCTCCCTTGTTTTTTTCTCTCTCTCCCTTGTTTTTTTTCTCTCTCTCCCTTGTTTTTTTCTCTCTCTCCCTTGTTTGTTTTCTCTCTCTCCCTTGTTTGTTTTCTCTCTCTCCCTTGTTTTTTCTCTCTCGCCCTTGTTTTTTTTCTCTCTCCCTTGTTTGTTTTCTCTCTCTCCCTTGTTTGTTTTCTCTCCCTCTCTTGTTTTCTCTCTCTCCCTTGTTTTCTCTCCCTCTCTTGTTTTCTCTCCCTCTCTTGTTTTCTCTCCCTCTCTTGTTTTCTCTCCCTCTCTTGTTTTCTCTCCCTCTCTTGTTTTCTCTCCCTCTCTTGTTTTCTCTCCCTCTCTTGTTTTCTCTCCCTCTCTTGTTTTTCTCTCCCTCTCTTGTTTTCTCTCCCTCTCTTGTTTTCTCTCCCTCTCTTGTTTTTCTCTCCCTCTCTTGTTTTCTCTCCCTCTCTTGTTTTCTCTCCCTCTCTTGTTTTCTCTCCCTCTCTTGTTTTCTCTCCCTCTCTTGTTTTTCTCTCCCTCTCTTGTTTTCTCTCCCTCTCTTGTTTTCTCTCCCTCTCTTGTTTTCTCTCCCTCTCTTGTTTTTCTCTCCCTCTCTTGTTTTCTCTCCCTCTCTTGTTTTCTCTCCCTCTCTTGTTTTCTCTCTCTCCCTTGTTTTTTTTTTTCTCTCCCTTGTTTGTTTTCTCTCTCTCACTTATTTTCTCTCTCTCCCTTGTTTTCTCTCCCTCTCTTGTTTTCTCTCCCTCTCTTGTTTTCTCTCCCTCTCTTGTTTTCTCTCCCTCTCTTGTTTTTCTCTCCCTCTCTTGTTTTCTCTCTCTCCCTTGTTTTTTTTTCTCTCCCTTGTTTGTTTTCTCTCTCTCACTTATTTTCTCTCTCTCCCTTGTTTTCTCTCCCTCTCTTGTTTTCTCTCCCTCTCTTGTTTTCTCTCCCTCTCTTGTTTTGTCTCCCTCTCTTGTTTTCTCTCCCTCTCTTGTTTTCTCTCCCTCTCTTGTTTTCTCTCCCTCTCTTCTTTTCTCTCCCTCTCTTGTTTTCTCTCCCTCTCTTGTTTTCTCTCCCTCTCTTGTTTTCTCTCCCTCTCTTGTTTTCTCTCTCTCCCTTGTTTTTTCTCTCTCGCCCTTGTTTTTTTCTCTCTCTCTTGTTTTCTCTCCCTCTCTTGTTTTCTCTCCCTCTCTTGTTTTCTCTCCCTCTCTTGTTTTCTCTCCCTCTCTTGTTTTCTCTCCCTCTCTTGTTTTCTCTCTCTCCCTTGTTTTTTTTTCTTTCTTCCTTGTTTGTTTTCTGTCTCTCAGTTATTTTCTCTCTCTCCCTTGTTTTCTCTCCCTCTCTTGTTTTCTCTCCCTCTCTTGTTTTCTCTCCCTCTCTTGTTTTCTCTCCCTCTCTTGTTTTCTCTCCCTCTCTTGTTTTCTCTCCCTCTCTTGTTTTCTCTCTCTCCCTTGTTTTTTCTCTCTCGCCCTTGTTTTTTTCTCTCTCTCTTGTTTTCTCTCCCTCTCTTGTTTTCTCTCCCTCTCTTGTTTTCTCTCCCTCTCTTGTTTTCTCTCCCTCTCTTGTTTTCTCTCCCTCTCTTGTTTTCTCTCCCTCTCTTGTTTTCTCTCCCTCTCTTGTTTTCTCTCCCTCTCTTGTTTTCTCTCTCTCCCTTGTTTTTTCTCTCTCGCTCTTGTTTTTTTCTCTCTCTCTTGTTTTCTCTCCCTCTCTTGTTTTCTCTCCCTCTCTTGTTTTCTCTCCCTCTCTTGTTTTCTCTCCCTCTCTTGTTTTCTCTCCCTCTCTTGTTTTCTCTCTCTCCCTTGTTTTTTTTTTCTCTCCCTTGTTTGTTTTCTCTCTCTCACTTATTTTCTCTCTCTCCCTTGTTTTCTCTCCCTCTCTTGTTTTCTCTCCCTCTCTTGTTTTCTCTCCCTCTCTTGTTTTCTCTCCCTCTCTTGTTTTCTCTCCCTCTCTTGTTTTCTCTCCCCTCTCTTGTTTTCTCTCCCTCTCTTGTTTTCTCTCCCTCTCTTGTTTTCTCTCCCTCTCTTGTTTTCTCTCCCTCTCTTGTTTTCTCTCCCTCTCTTGTTTTCTCTCCCTCTCTTGTTTTCTCTCTCTCCCTTGTTTTTTCTCTCTCCCTTGTTTTTTCTCTCTCGCCCTTGTTTTTTTCTCTCTCTCTTGTTTTCTCTCCCTCTCTTGTTTTCTCTCCCTCTCTTGTTTTCTCTCCCTCTCTTGTTTTCTCTCCCTCTCTTGTTTTCTCTCCCTCTCTTGTTTTCTCTCCCTCTCTTGTTTTCTCTCCCTCTTTTGTTTTCTCTCCCTCTCTTGTTTTCTCTCCCTCTCTTGTTTTCTCTCCCTCTCTTGTTTTCTCTCCCTCTCTTGTTTTCTCTCCCTCTCTTGTTTTCTCTCCCTCTCTTGTTTTCTCTCCCTCTCTTGTTTTCTCTCCCTCTCTTGTTTTCTCTCCCTCTCTTGTTTTCTCTCCCTCTCTTGTTTTCTCTCCCTCTCTTGTTTTCTCTCCCTCTCTTGTTTTCTCTCCCTCTCTTGTTTTCTCTCCCTCTCTTGTTTTCTCTCCCTCTCTTGTTTTCTCTCCCTCTCTTGTTTTCTCTCCCTCTCTTGTTTTCTCTCCCTCTCTTGTTTTCTCTCCCTCTCTTGTTTTCTCTCCCTCTCTTGTTTTCTCTCTCTCCCTTGTTTTCTCTCTCTCCCTTGTTTTTTTCTCTCTCCCTTGTTTGTTTTCTCTCTCTCACTTATTTTCTCTCTCTCCCTTGTTTTTCTCTCCCTCTCTTGTTTTCTCTCCCTCTCTTGTTTTCTCTCCCTCTCTTGTTTTCTCTCCCTCTCTTGTTTTCTCTCCCTCTCTTGTTTTCTCTCCCTCTCTTGTTTTCTCTCCCTCTCTTGTTTTCTCTCCCTCTCTTGTTTTCTCTCCCTCTCTTGTTTTCTCTCCCTCTCTTGTTTTCTCTCCCTCTCTTGTTTTCTCTCTCTCCCTTGTTTTCTCTCTCTCCCTTGTTTTTTTTCTCTCTCCCTTGTTTGTTTTCTCTCTCTCACTTATTTTCTCTCTCTCCCCTTGTTTTCTCTCCCTCTCTTGTTT
>NC_091576.1:31065143-31070143 GCF_042767895.1 Penaeus vannamei
ATGAAGATTACCTTAATGATGTATATTAATGATTATGATAACAATGATAACAATTTTCAAGATAACAAAAACATGATGTTGATACTAAGAGTAATGCTAATAAAAATGGCAATAGCGATATTTAATGATGATGATAGCAATAGACTCATAAATGACAAGAATGATTAAGTCGATAATAGAGAGAGAGAGATAAAAAACAGCTCAGTTATATTAGTTCATAAGATCATATCATATCAGTTAATCAAAACTATTTCTCACGCTTTTTCTTTCATTATTTATTTATTTATTCGTTTATCTATTTGTTTATTTTTATTTTATTTCATTATTATTTTTATTATTGTTATTATTATTTCAAATTTCGCGCCTAGTCCGGCTGTTTACTTTTAAAAATCTGGATTCATATCCGACATCTTGCGCGAACGGTGTTAGACGAACGACCTTGGATCCGTTCGCACACCGCTCATTTGCGCAAGTCATGGAAAACGTATGTGTGGGGGGGGGAGGGGAGGAGGGGGAGGTGGAGGGGCCGAGAGAGGGGAAAGTGGAAGGGGTGGAGGAGAGGTGGAGGGAATTGGGAAGAGTGGAGAGAGGGAAGGGAAAGAGGAGGGGCGGAAGAGAGGGAAGGAGGAGAGAAAGAAGGAAGTGAGAGAAGGGCGTGGAAGGGGTGGAGGAAGTGGGAAGGAAGGGAGGAGGAAAGAGGAAGGGTGGAGGAGGAGGAAGGAGGAAGGAGGAGGGGGACAGGAGGGAAGTGAGAAGGGTGTAGAAGGAGTGGAGGGAAGTTGGAGAGGTGGAGGAACTGGAGGAGGGAAGTGAAGGGTTGGAGGGGTAGGGTTGGGGGAGGGGGAGGCTGGGCGAAGAAGGGGAGAAGAGGAAGGGGAGGGAAGGAATGTGTTGGAGGGGTTGGAGGAAAGAGGGAGGGGGAAAGGAGATGTGTTGGAGGGGTGGAGGAGGGGGAGAGGGGAAGGGGTTGGAGGAGAGGAGGGGAAAGGGTTATATTGGAGAGGAGACGGAGGAAAGAGACGAGTGATAGGACAGGCAAGGGAAGAATAAACAGAGGAAGAGGGGAAAGTGGGGATAAGAGAAAACGAAGAGAGGAGTGCAAGTAGGGAGGAGAGAGAGGAGGGGAAACAGCAAGAGAAGAGAGCAGAGTGAGGAGGGAAACTTGAGTAGACGGAGGGGTGGGAGGGGGGAGGGGAGACAGCAAGGAGGAGGGGGAGAGATTTTAGGACAGGAATTGGAGCGAAGAGAAGGAAAGAGCAAATGGAAAATAGAGGAAATACACACGGGCATACAAGACAGACAGGGAGAAAACTAAGAAGATACACGAAAACAAATAAAGATGGAGAATAAGAACAAAAAAAAAAGAAAAAGGAAGATAGAGGAGGATGTGGAGAAGAAAAGGAAGAAAAAAGAAAGGCAGAGAGAAGAAAGAAAGAAAGTAAAGAAGTAAATGAAGAGATAGAACCCGTAGGAAAAAAAAAAAAAGAAGAAAATGAAGAAGAGGAAAGAAAAGAAAAGAAAAAGAAGAGAACAATAAGAGAAAAACGAAAAAGAAGAAAATGAAAAAGAAAAAATGAAAAGAGAAAGAAATAAAAAACGAAAAAGAAAATGAAGAAGAAAAATGAAAGAGAAAGAGGTCAAGAAAAATAAACGAAAAAGAAGAAAGTGAAGAAGAAGACAAAAAAATGATAAAAACAAAGAAATCAAGAAAAAAGAAGAGAGAAAAACGAAAAAAGAAGAAAATGAAAACAAAGAAATCAAGAAAAAAACGAAAAAGAAGAAAATGAAAAGAAAATCAAGAAAAAAACGAAAAAGAATAAAATGAAGATGGAGAAGAAGAACATAAGAAAAAATGAAAAAGAAATCAAAAAATTAAAAATAAAGAAGAGGGAGACAGAGAGAAAAAAAAAACACGAAAATTAAGAAAATGAAAAAAATAATAATAATAATAAGAAGAAGAGAGAAAAAAAAACAGGAAAATTAAGAAAATGAAAAGAAAATGAAAATTAAATAAATAAATCCAGAATGAAGTGGAAGCCTTCAGACAGAATGCGGAATTCCATCAAAGGAACCGAGGATGATTTTCAAGAAGTAAAAATAACCTAAATTCTGTTAAATCTTCGCCGAGTGAAATCTGTTAGCGGCCGGCCAGCGGAGGCGGAGCACACACGCGGGCCTAGACGCACACAAATACAGACACACACACACATACACACGGGCCTAGACGCACACACATACAGACACACACGTACACAAATTATACAGACACACACACACATACAGACACACACGTACACAAATAAATACAGACACACACGTACACAAATAAATACAGACACACACACATACACACGGGCCTAGACGCACACAAATACAGACACACACACATACACACGGGCCTAGACGCACACACACACATACAGACACACGCGCACACACAAATGAATACAGACACATACACACACACGGGCCTAGACGCGCACACACGAATACTGACACACATACACACGGGCCTAGACGCACACAAATACAGACACACACACATACACACGGGCCTAGACGCACACAAATACAGACACACACGTACACAAATTATACAGACACACACACACATACAGACACACACGTACACAAATAAATACAGACACACACGTACACAAATAAATACAGACACACGCACAAATAAATACACACACACACATACAGACACACACGTACACAAATAAATACACACACACACATACAGACACATACGTACACAAACAGATACAGACACACACGTACACAAATAAATACAGACACACACGTACACAAACAAATACAGACACACACGTACACAAATAAATACAGACACACGTACACAAACAAATACAGACACACACGTACACAAATAAATACAGACACACACACAAATAAATACACACACACACACACATACAGACACACGCACACACACACGGGCCTAGACGCACACAAATACAGACACACACGTACACAAATAAATGCAGACACACACAAACACAAATACAGACACACGCACACACACGGGCCTAGACACACACCTATACACACGGGCCTAGACGCACACACACACAAATACAGACACACCCACAAATAAATACACACAGACAAATAAATACAGACACACACACACACAAATACAGACACACACACACACACGGGCCTAGACGCACACACAAATACAGACACACATACACACGGGCCTAGACACACGCACTCACAAATAAATACACACACATACACACGGGCATAGACGCACACACACACATACAGACACACGCTCACACACAAATAAATAAAGACACACACACACACGGGCCTAGACGCATACACAAATACAGACACACACACACACACACGGGCCTAGACGCACACACACAAATAAGTACACACACACATACACACGGGCCTAGACGCACACACAAATAAATACAGACACACATACACACGGGCCTAGACGCACACACAAATACTGAGACACATACATACAGACACACACACAAATATTGAGACACATACATACAGACACACACACAAATACTGATACACACACAGAAAAGTAAATACAGGCACACAAAAATACTGAAACACGCACACACACACAAATGCAGAAACGCACACAAATGCAGACACACACACACACATACACACACACACACACACACACATACACACACATACACACAAGTACAGACACACACATATACACACATACAAACACAGATTTAACACAGACGTACGCCTACACATACACACATTAATATTACCATTATTATTATTATTATTATTGTTATTACAAATGTTATCATTGTTATTATTTTCATAATCATTTTCATTATTATTATTATAATCATTATTATCATTAATGCTATTACTGTTAGTATTACAATTATTGTTGTTTTTATTATCATTATCAGAGACAGACAGAGGAGAGAAAGGAAGGGAGAGACAGGAGAAAGAAAGAAAGAGAAAAGAAGTGAACGAAAAAAAGAGAGAAAGAGAAAGAGAGAGAAAAAAATTTAAAGAGAGAGAGAGAGCGACATATATAAACAAGAGAACAACAACGAAAAACAACAAAACCCAAACAAAAGATAAAAAACAAAACTAAAGCAAATGATAATCCAACAACGATAACAAAAAAAACAACAACAACACAACAAAAGATAGCAAAAAAAAAAAAAGAAAAAAAAAAAACACAAAACACACACACACACACACAAAACTTCACCCAACTTCCCCATACCAAACCGCCTTCCCCAACCCCCCCAACCCCCCCACAACCGAGGGGAATCGCTCGTCATTTCACGCCAAAACAAAAGTGTCCATTTAACCTCGTGGTCCTTGGTCGTCCGTCCATTGTTCCTAAATCCTGTATATGATTCATAGTCACGCGTCTTATGACCGATGAAAGAACGAAAGAGAAAAGAGAGAGAGAGGGAGAGAAGGGGAAAGTGAGAGAGAGAGGGAGGGAGGGTGGGAGAGAGAGAGTGAGAGAGAAGGGAAAAGTGAGAGAGAGAGAGAGGGAGGCAAGGAGGGAGATAGTAGGAAGGAGGGAGGGAGGGAGAGGGAGGGAGAGAGAAGGGGAAAGTGAGAGAGAGAGAGAGGGAGACAGAGAGAGAGAGTGAGAGAGAGAGACAGAGAGAAAGAGGGAGAGAGACAGAGAGAAAGAGGGAGAGAGACAGAGAGAAAGAGGGAGAGAGACAGACAGACAGACAAAGAAAAGGAAAGTGAGAGAGAGACAGAGACAGAGAGAGAAAAGGAAACTGAGAGAGAGAAAGAGAAGAAAAAAAAGAGGGACAGAAAGAGGAAGAAATTCATGCTCGTCGGGACCAGGAACGCGGCTCTCACCCCCCGATTGTCATTACCGTCGACGCTCCTTTGTATCGTCGTAGGCCAGGCGAGCCCTACGTACAGCGGGTGGCTTAGCACCTTCCCGCCCCGTGGAAATATGACAGAGGCTTTTTCCCGAAAGATGAGTG
>NC_091576.1:31102643-31107643 GCF_042767895.1 Penaeus vannamei
CACATAAAAGCAAACAAATATACACCAGTCAAGATAGCAACACTAGCTATGACGTCACGTGGCGTCCGGCGTCGCTGATTGGTCGCTTCAGCTCAGCCAAGAAAGATCTCGGTTTAACCTCTGTTTATCGAAGCGAGATGGCAGATGGCTTGCATTTGGGTGTGCAATTGCAAATAGATGATAGTTATATTACTTATTTAGGTATACAGGTCCGTGTGAAGGGTTATTTGTGGGTAAATGGCGGTTTATTTGGGTACGATGTTTCTCTCTCTTTCGCTCTCGCTCTCTCTCTCTCTCTCTCTCTCTCTCTCTCTCTCTCTCTCTCTCTCTCTCTCTCTCTCTCTCTCTCTCTCTCTCTCTCTCTCTCTCTCTCTCTCTCTCTCTCTCTCTCTTCTCTTCTCTTCTCTCTCTCTCTCTCTCTCTCTCTCTTTCTCTCTTTCGTCCTTATCTCTCTGTCTGGTTTTCTGTGTCTGTTTCTCTCCTCTCTCTCTTTCTTTTTCTCTCTCTTTCGCTCTCTTCTCTCTTCTCTTTCATTCTTTAACCTCTCCTCTCTCCCCTCTCTCTCTCTCTCTCTCTCTCTCTCTCTCTCTCTCTCTCTCTCTCTCTCTCTCTCTCTCTCTCTCTCTCTCTCTCTCTCTCTCTCTCCCTCTCTCTCGCTCTCTCTCTCCCTTTCTTTCTTTCTTTCTCTCTCTCCCTCTCTCTTTCCTACCCTCCTTCCCTGCCTCTCAGACAAAAAAGGCAATGGTAGGAATGTATGAAGTTAAAATTCCGTAAAACAATAACAGTAACAATGATATTAACAACATCAACAAGAACAACAATAGCAACATCAACAACATCAACAACAACATCAACAACATCAACATCAACAACAATAACATCAACAAGAATAACAACAACAATAACATCAACAACAACATCAACAACAATAACAACAGCAACAACAACAATAACAACATCAACAACAACAATAACAACATCAACAATAACATCAACATCAACAACAACTACAACAACAACGACATCAACAAGAACAACAACAGCAACAACAACATCAACAACAACATCAACAACAACAACATCAACAACAACAAAATCAACAAGAACTACAACAACAACAACGAACAACTCACTCCTTCGACCCCTTTACCCTCCCTCCACCCCACCCCCCCACCCCCCCCACCCTTCGTGATAAGCATGTATATGTGTCTGTGTGTGTGTTATCAAACGCGTACGCACATAAACATGGTCTACATAACAAAGAACAGACAGAGAAACAAACACACACAGACATACGTCACACGCAAACACATAGTTTACTGGACACAAACAAACAAACAAATACAAGAACACTTAGCTGTTAAAACTACACTTTTTGTTTGTTTGTTTGTTTTTTAATCACAAACACACATCCACACACACTTCCGTTTGCACACTTACACATCCAGACAAAAGAACATACACAGAGATACATACACATCCAATATTAAATACAAAACTGTTTATGAAAATAAATAAATAAAAAATAAAACATTTCAAGAAAAAAAATGAATACAAATAAAAATATCTTTTCATTTTCATTTAATTTTCGAAAGTACTCGGTTTAGAAATGTTATCATGTTCATACTGATACTAATAAGATTAATGATGATAATGATGGATGTAAAAGTGGCAATGATTATAAGGTTGAATATTGAAAATTATATCAATACTAATATTATTGATAATTGTCATAATATTATTGGTAATTGTCGGTTATTATAATGATTATAATAATAATGATGATTATGAAAATAATCATGAGTAATTTTAACAATAATGGTAATGACAATAACAATGAGGATAATAATAATAACAAAAATAGTGATAGTAATGACAATGATAATGATAATAATAATAATAATAATAATAATAATAATAATAATAATAATAATACAAATAATAATGATAATAATAATGATGATAATAATAATAATACAAATAATAATGATAAAGATAAAGAAAACGATAATTATGCTACAATTAATAACAACGATGAAGATAATAATAATGATAACAACAACGGTATTCATTATACTAATAACAATAATGATTTTTCTCATAAAGAAGACAGTAACAATCAAGGCAAAAATGATTCAGCTGATTAAGATTAAATAAATTATATGCAAAAGTAAACTGGTCAAAGCGTTAATGAATAATTAAATTTGTCAAGATTCTGTCGATTATTTTTTTTGTCTTAATTATTATTTTTTGTCTATTAATTTATTTTATTTTTATTATTATTACTCGTTTATTATTTTTTCTATTATTTTATTTTTTTTATTTTGTATATATATTTTTATATTTTTTTTTTATTTATATTATAATTTTCTTTTATTTTTTTTCTATCTTTTATTTATTTATTTTATATATTTTTCTGTATTTTTTATTTATCTATATCATTTTCTTTTATATTTTTCTATCTTTTATTTATTTATTTTATATATATTCTTATATTTTTTATTTATCTATATTATCATTTTCTTTTATTTTTTCTATCTTTTATTTATTTATTTTACATATTTTTCTATATTTTTTATTTATCTATATTATCATTTTCTTTTATTTATTATCTTTTTTTTCTTATTTTTCTATTTATTTCTGTGTTTCTCCTCTTCCGTGGGTACAAAATCAACCCATACTGGCTCTGCAATGGGACTTTAATCTCACACAAACACGTGTACATACACACACACATATACATATATATGTGTGTGTGTGTGTGTGTGTGTCATCATCATCTTGTCATCATATTGTGCATCATAATGTGTGTGTGTGTGGCACATGCCATGTGCATACGTGTGTGTGTGTGTGTGTGTGTGTGTGTGTGTGTGTGTTCGTGCTGTGTGTGTGTGTGTGCTGTGTGTGTGTGTGTGTACGTAGCCAATATGTGTGTTGTGAGACGATGCGTGCGTGCGTGTGTTCGTGTGGACAGCATTAATATGTGTGTGTGTGTGTGTGTGTGTGTGTGTGTGTGTCATTTTTATATTGATATTCAATATATATATATATATATATATATATATATATATATATATATATATATATATATATACGCCATGTATTTCTGACGAAGATGTATTCGAAACCGGTCAGATACATCTCTTGTATTGTGAAGACATTCGTTCTCATCCATACCTTTCCACACATATTCATTTGCATTTAATTTGTATCTGTCTTTTACGCATACAGTTACAGTTAATTCCATTTCAGCTTCAGAAAGATGCACAATCTTCAGTCGAGCGGTAAAAATGAGAAGGCAATTAGAAAATGAACACCGCGACGCTTTAGCCTTGAACATGAGAAATGAGAAGTGAAGTGAAATGAAATGAAATGAAACCGGTTGTTGACATCACGTTTTTTTTTTTTTCGTCTTAATTTTTTTTTTTTTTTTTTTTTTTTTTTTTGCTTGTTTCTTTTCTTTTCTTTGTATTTTGGAAGATTAGGACGTCTAGTATATTTGATTTTTTTTTCTTTTTTTGTATATCATATTTTCTGTTCCATATACATGTTTTTTTTTCTTTTTCTTTTTTTTTTCTTTTTTTTAACGAATATAGATTTACGAATTTTTCATCGAATATTGCAACATTTTTGTTCTTTTTTTTACAAATACATGATTTTTTTATTACAATGTTTACGAATACATGAATATTTTTTATTACAGTCTATACATATACAACTCAAATGCGTTTAAAATCTCCACATTCCCTTTATATCATAAGATAAATTTTATTGATTTTTGGTGTAAAGGAACGGGTGAATAATTGTGAAAAATAAGAAAAAATATAAATAATAAAATACATATAATATAATATAAAAAAAAATAGATATAATAGAATATAAAAAGATAATAATAAAAAAAAATAATAATAAAAATAAAAAATAAGAAATGACGATAATAGATTTAAGAAATGGAGACAATAGATATGGGAAGATAAGATATAAGATAGATAATAAGATATATGATGATAGATATAGATTAAGAAAATAAGGAAATAGATCTTATTTCGAAACCTTGGCGTTTTCTTTTATTTTTTCTGTTGTTGTTATCTGTGTGTTTTCTTTTTTTGTGTGTGTGCTATTGTGTGTGTGTGTGTGTGTGCTATTGTGTGTGTGTGTGTGTATGTGTTATTGTGTGTGTGTGTTTTTGCAATCTATTTTGTGTTTTTTTGTGTGTGTGTGTTTGTGTGTGTGTGTGTGTGTGTTTGTGTGTGTGTGTATGTTATTGTGTGTGCGTGTTTTTGCAAGCTATTCTGTGTTTGTTTGTTTGTTTTTGTGTGTGTGTGTGTGTGTGCGTTATTCAATGTGTGTGTTTTTGTATGTGTGTTTTGCTTTTGAAACGACATCTTGTTACTGGCTTTTTTTGTATTTATTATCAACTTGAATTTAAATCTATACTTTGGATTTCAATGTTCATTTAGCCAGGATTTTACGCCGAGGAATGTTCATACAAAAGTTCACACAGCAATTACTCTCTCTCTCTCATTCATTCTCTCTCTCTCTCTCTCTCTCTCTCTCTCTCTCTCTCTCTCTCTCTCTCTCTCTCTCTCTCTCTCTCTCTCTCTCTCTCTCTCTCTCTCACACACACACACACACACACACACACACACACACACACGCACACACACGCAAAAATTACAAGTTTATTGGCCATTTTTCCATTAATCTAAATTGCACTCTTAATTTAGGAAATATAATGCAAATACTAGTTATAATGCTAGTATATTCTTTATTTCACTAAAAGTATAATAGAAAATATCAGAAGTAGGTTCAAATAATATAATATCTAAATATTGGTTGATTAAAAAATAGGATGAACCAATAAATATTCATTTTATTCAATCAAATCCAGGCCAAGTAGAAAGTGACGAAATTCTCAATTATATATTAAGTAATTAACAGAGCTAAGTGCATGTCGAAATGACGGCTACGCATGTGATTTGCAATAAATAACATTTCTT
>NC_091576.1:31115143-31117643 GCF_042767895.1 Penaeus vannamei
GAGAGAGGAAGATAAGAAGGAAGAAAGAGAGAGAGGAAGATAAGAATGAAGAAAGAGAGAGAGGAAGATAAGAAGAAAAAGAGAGAGAGGAAGATAAGAAAGGAAGAAAGAGAGAGAGGAAGATAGAAGGAAGAAGAAGAGAGAGGAAGATAAGAAGGAAGAAAGAGAGAGAGGAAGATAAGAAGGAAGAGAAGAGAGAGAGGAAGATAAGAAGGAAGAAAGAGAGAGAGAGCGAGAAGAAGGAAAAGAGAGAGAGGAAGATAGGAAGAAAGAGAGAGAAAGCGAAGGAAAAGGATACCAGCGAAGAGAGGAGCGTAGGAGGAAGGGAGAGAGAGAGAGGCGAGGAAGAGGCGAGAGGAGGAGAAAGGAAGAAAGAGAGAGAGAGGAAGATAAGAAGGAAGAAAGAGAGAGAAGTCGAAGGAAAAGGATACCGGCGAAGAGGGGAGCGGAGGAGGAAGGGAGAAGAGAGGGCGAGGAAGAGGCGAGAGGAGGAGGAAGGAAGAAAGAGAGAGAGGAAGATAAGAAGGAAGAAAGAGAGAGAGGAAGATAAGAAGGAAGAAAGAGAGAGAGGAAGATAAGAAGGAAGAAAGAGAGAGAAGTCGAAGAGAGGAGGTGAGGAGGAAGGGAGAGAGAGAGGGCGAGGAAGAGGCGAGAGGAGGCGGTGGCGGCGACGAGGAGGTCTCACTTGAAGGAGGCTCATCCTTCAGGAGGCTCTGGCGGGCTGGTGGCAAGGGGCGTCTTCCTCGATCCTCCTATCACAGCACACATCGCGTCACATCACGGTGCATTGCTATCGATATGTAGATAGATATAGATCGATAGATATGCACACAAACACGTATACACATATACACACACAAACTATTGCCCAACTTCTTTCTCCTGTCTATACGTGCACATACGTATGCATACACGTAAGCAATGGCAAATACACTGGCACTTGTAGCTCGACGAGGCTTTCATCGCGTCACATCACGGTGCGTTGTCGTTTGGAAGCACATCACGTGATGGGTCGTTTCCCTCGGCTCGTGGTGGGGCTTTTCTCTTCGTCTTCAGATTCATCTTCGACGTCAATTTTCATTTTCATGTTCATCATCATTGTCATTGTCATTGTCATTACTATCTTGATTATTTATATTGTCAATATCATTATCATTATCTTATCATCAATATCAATAGCATTATCATTAGCATTATCATCATCATCATTATCATTATCATTATCATCATCATCATTATCATTATCATTACCATCTTTATCATTTATATTGTCGATATCATTATTATTATCACCATCATCATTATCATTATCATTACCATCTTTATCATTATATCATTATCATTATTATCATTATCACCATCATCATCATCACCATCATCATCATTATCATTATCATTACCATCATTACCATTTTTATCATTCATATTATCAATATCATTATCATCATCATCATCATGAACGTCTAACTGATGATAATTAAAGATGACGAAGGAATAAGATGACTATAGATATCAATAAATAAATAAAAACTGACAAACACATATACGTAAATATGCAAATCAGGCGAAATATGCAAATATTTATGAAGGAATTATGATATTAATGTGGTACAAAACTTAACCAATGTTGATAAACAGAAACACACATACGTGTACGTGTAAACAAATGCACACTCTCGCTCTCAACATACTCTAAGACACAATATTTTTACAAATTCACACGCTCATACGAACGCACGCACACATACACATGCACACACACACACACACACACGCACACGCACACATACACATGCACACACACACACACACACACACACACACACACACACACACACACACACACACGCACACACACGCACACACACACACACACACACACATACAAAACACGAAAACACACTTACGATACATACACACCCTCACAAACACATACACACACGTATGTAGAAAAGGTATGAATGAGAATGAATATTACAAGGGATGCATTTGACCGGTTTCGGATATATCCTCGTCAGAAACCGGCCAAATACATCGCTTGTATTGTGAAGATATTCATTCTCATTCATACCTTTTTCAACGTTTGTCAACATGAATACACGTACACGCACACTTACAACACCCACACGCCCACACAAACTCAGATCCAAACACACATTCTTACACACACACGCACACGTACACACACGCACGCGACACCAGCACCCTCGAACACACCCACCCCATCCCCCCCAACCCCACCCCCTCCTCCTCCTCCTCCTCCCTCCCTCCCAAAAATAAGGACGAAATAAAAAATATATAAAATGAATCTTTCTGACGCACGCACGCCGCCTCAACTCGAGAGAGCGGCTGGATCGTGTGGGTTATAGATCGAAAGGTGGACCCAAAAATAAAAAAAAGACCCCCCTCCCCCCCTAGAGAGAAAAAAAATAAAAATAAAAAAAAAATTCCCGAAAAGTGGTCCTCTCTCTTGGACTCATTGAGAGCGGCGCGGTGTTCG
>NC_091576.1:31140066-31142566 GCF_042767895.1 Penaeus vannamei
AAAAGAGAAAAAGAAAAAAAAAAAAGATGGGAAGAATATTTGAATAAATATGGCCTGACAATTTAGTCGGAGTTAATTAGAAAGTTCATTAGGATTTTAGTATTACAAAATGTATATATATATGTTTTTTTTTTTTTTTTTTTTTTTGGAAGGGGGGGGGGGTAAGTGATAGTCATTTTGAATGTAATGAAAAGAATGAGGATGAGGATGTTTATGGTAAAAATGGTAAACAATAGTTAGAAAATGATAATAATGATAATAAGATGATGATGAATAAGATGATGATGATATCAGGGAGGATTAGATCTCTCTCTCTCTCTCCTGGAGGAAGAGGAGGAGCTCTGTGGAGGAAGAGGGAGGAGGAGGAAAGAGGAGGAGGAGGAAGGAAGAGGAGGAGGAAGGAGGAGGAGGAGAAGGAGGAGAAGAAGAAGAAGAAGATGATGATGATGATGATGATGATGATGATGATGATGATGATGATGATGATGATGATGAAGATGATGATGATGATGATGATGATGATGATGATGATGATGATGATGAAGATGATGATGATGATGATGATGATGATGATGATGATGATGATGATGATGATGAAGATGATGATGATGATGATGATGATGATGATGATGATGATGATGATGATGATGAAGATGATGATGAAGAAGAAAAAGAAAGAGAAGAAGAAGGAAGAAGGCGAAGATGAAAAGAAGAGGAATGAGAATAAGAATAAGGATAAAAATACGAAAAGAAGAGAAGGAAACGATTATGATGATGAAAAGAGAACCCAAGAAAAAGTAGGAAATGCAAAAAAAAAAAAAAAAGAGAAAAGGGAATAATAATAATAAAAAAACGAATGAAGGATTATAAAGAAAATTAGACAGTTTTCCTCTCTGATACAGAAAATCTATCTTGCATATAATAAAGGCTACATAGATAGACAACTAATTGTCTTACACAGTAAAAGACAGCAGGAAAGATAGATAGATAGATAGATAGAGAGAGAGAGAGAGAGAGAGAGAGAGAGAGAGAGAGAGAGAGAGAGAGAGAGAGAGAGAGAGAGAGAGAGAGAGAGAGAGAGAGAGAGAATGAGAGAGAGATGAAAGACAGGAGAGAGAGAGAGAGAGAGAGAGAGAGAGAGAGAGAGAGAGAGAGAGAGAGAGAGAGAGAGAGAGAGAGAGAGAGAGAGAGAGAGAGAGAGAGAGAGAGAGATAGAGAGAGAGAGAGAGAGAAAACAAGACATCCGAGTGAGAAAGTTATCTAAGAGAAGAGGGAGGAAGTGACGGCTGGGAGAGAGGGAGGGAGGAGGACAGGCCCAGGGAGGGGGGGAGGGAGAACGCAGACGAGGGAAGGGAAGGAGAGAGGGAGAGAGGGGGTAGGGGAGGAGAGAGAGGAAAGGGACTACGAGAAAAGGGAGGGCAGGGGAGGGAGGGAGGGAGGGAGGGAGGGAAGTGTCGGCTGGGAGAGGAGGAGGGCAAGGGAGGGAAGGAGAGAGAGAGACAGACAGAGAGAGAGGAACAGAGACAGAGACAGACACAGAGACAGAGACAGATAGAGAGAGAGAGAAAGAGAGAGACAGAGACAGAGCCCCAAGAACCAGAGCCAAACAGAGCCAGAGAGAGAAAGAAATCGAGAGAGAGAGAGAGACGGAAGGCAGGGGAGGGAGAGAGAGGGACGGAGGGAGGGAGGGAGGGAGAAGAGAGAGAGAGAGAGAGAGAGAGAGAGAGAGAGAGAGAGAGAGAGAGAGAGAGAGAGAGAGAGAAAGAGAGAGAAAGAAATCGAGAGAGAGAGAGAGAGAGAGAGAGAGAGAGCCAGAGAGAGAGAAAGAAATCGAGAGAGAGAGAGAGAGAAGTACGAGAGAGCGAAGAACCTGCAAGCAAAGGCAGCGCAACGAGAGAGATAAGCCAGTGCGTTCGTGCATGCGGTGGCCATCCATCCCCGGGCTCTCAGAGGTAAGCCCAATTGTCCGATCTGTGTGAAAGTGGCTTGCGTGTGGCTTATTCGTCGGCTGGGAGGGAGGGAGGGAGGGAGGGAGGGAGGGGAGGGAGGGAAAGGGGAGGGAGGGAGGAGGAAGTGAGGGAGGGAAGAAAGAGACTACGAGAGAAAGGGAGAGGGCAGGAGAGGGAGGGAGGAAGTGTAGGCTAGGAGAAGGCTAGGAGGGGGCAGGGCAGGGGGGAGGAGAGAGAGAGAGAGAGAGAGAGAGAGAGAGAGAGAGAGAGAGACGAGAGAGAGAGAGAGAGAGAGAGAGAGAGAGAGAGAGAGAGAGTGGCGGTGTCCACAGATCTTGTGAAGCTGGCTTGCGTGTGGCTTATTCGTCGGCTGGGAGGGAGGGAGGGAGGAGGAGGGAGGGAGGAGGGAGGAGGAGGGAAGGGGGAGGGGGAGGGGAGGGAGGGAGGGAGGAGGAGGGAGGGAGGGAGGGAGGAGGGAGGGAGGGAGGGAGGGGTGAGGGAGGGGGAGGGGTGAGGAGGGAGGGAGGGAGGGATGGGTGAGGGAGGGAGGG
>NC_091576.1:31147566-31170066 GCF_042767895.1 Penaeus vannamei
AGACAGAGAGACAGACAAACAGACAGAGAGACAGATAGACAGAGAGAGAAAGAGGCAGACAGACAGACAGAGAGAGAGAGTGCATATATGAACAAACACAGACAGACAGCAGTCCCACCTCCTCTCGCGCCAGTGCCTTGGACGCAAAACAGCAATAAACAACAGAAAATAAATAAAATAAAAATCCCAGACAGCAAATAACAGAAAATCCACAATATCTTCATTATAAATGCAGCTGCTGGATAAATCATCGACTTTATTCTATTTATTTATTTATTTTTACCTGTCTATCTATTCATAATTCTTTTAGCGAGTAGTGAATAACATTATTAATAGATTTCTTTTTTTTTCAGAAATCTATTTTCGTGATCAATCGACGCATTTCTCATTCTCTTTATTATTTATCTATTCACATTTTCATTTAGATATATTGAGATATTTACATCGTATTAATTCTATTCTATATCATATCCCTCCCTCATATGTAATATTAGATATATCTTTTATCATTCATCTATCTAATTTCTTTTTCTATATACTTTATATCATATCATAATCCTTCTATAACATCTCATATATTGCTTTACATAAACTTAATACTTATTCTATATTAGATATACCTTTTATCATTCATCTATCTACTTTCTTTTGCTATATACCTCATATCATAATCATTCTATATCATATCATATATTGCTTTACATAAACTTAATACTTATTCTATGTTAGATATACCTTTTATCATTCATCTATCTGCTTTCTTTTTCTATAAACATTCTATATCATATCATATAGCTTTACAGACACTTACTACATATACTATATTAGATATACAATTTTTCATTAGATTCATTCATTTATCTACTTTCTTTTTCTATATATTTCATATCATATCAGAATTATTCCATATCATATCATATCATATAGCTTTACATTCACTTAATACATATTCTATATTAGATATACCTTTTATCATTCATCTATCTACTTTCTTTTTCTATAAACATTCTGTATCATATCATATTGCTTTACAGACACTTAATACATATATGCATATACTATATTAGATATACATTTTTAAATTTATCTACTTCTTTTTCTATATACTTTATATCATATCATAATCATTCTATATCATATCATATAGCTTTACAGACACTTAATACATATACTATATTAGATATACTTTTTATCATTCATTTATCTACTTTCTTTTCCTATATACCTCATATCATAATCATTCTATATCATATCATATATTGCTTTACATAAACTTAATACTTATTCTATATTAGATATACCTTTTATCATTCATCTATCTACTTTCTTTTTCTATAAACATTCTATATCATATCATATTGCTTTACAGACACTTAAAACATATATGCATATACTATAATAGATATATTTTTTCATTTATCTATTTCTTTTTCTATATACTTTATGTCATATTATAATAATTCCATATCATATATAGCTTTACATACACTCAATACATATACTATATAAGATATACATTTTTTTCATTTATCTATTTTCTTTTTCTATAAACATTCTATATCATATCATATTGCTTTACATACACTCAATACATATACCATATTAGATATACATTTTTTAATTTATCTATTTTCTTGCCCCGTGGTGTAGGGTCAACACACAGGATGGCTTCTGCTCATCCTGGCATCAGTTGCTATCAATATTGCATTTGTGGTTTGGGATATTCAAGATGTCGTAGTGGATTTATGCGAACGAGTACACGTGTGGGCGGGGTGGGGGGGTTGTGTGTGTAGGGGTGGGCGGGACGGGGGGGGTTGTGTGTGTAGGGGTGGGCGGGAGGGGGGGTGTATGTAGGAGGGTTGTGTGTGTAGGGGTGGGTGGAGAGGGATGGTTGTGTGTGTAGGGGTGGGCGGGAGGGAAGGGGGGTTGTGTGTGTATGGGGTGGGCGGGAGGGGAGTGGTTGTGTGTGTAGGGGTGGGTGGAGGGGGGGGGGGTTGTGTGTGTAGGGGTGGGCGGGAGGGGGGTTGTGTGTAGGGGCAGGGGAGGGGAGGGGGTTTGTGTGTGTGTAGGGGTGGGTGGAGGAGGGGGGTTGTGTGCGTAGGGGTGGGCGGGAGGGGGGTTGTGTAGGGGTGGCGGGAGGGGGGTGGTTGTGTGTGTGTGTGTGTGTGTGTGTGTGTGTGTGTGTGTGTGTGTGTGTGTGTGTGTGTGTGTGTGTGTGTGTGTGTGTGTGTGTGTGTGTGTGTGTGTGTGTTTGTGTGTGTGCATATATATCCCTGTGTGTCTGGATGGATAGTCTGATAGACATGGGTAGACAGACAGACAGATAGGTAGCTAAAGAAATCGAAAAATGGGTAGGTGAATAGAGGGATACATTTGTAGATAGACATATATATATGTGTACATGTGTGAACATGTTTCTCTCTCTCCCCCTCCTCTCTCTCTCTCTCTCTCTCTCTCTCTCTCTGTCTCTCTCTCTCTCACTTCCCTTCCCTCCTCCCTCCCTCCCTCCCTCCTTCCCTCCCCTTCCCTCCGTCTCCCTCCCTCCCTCCTTCCCTCCCTCCCTCCTTCTCCCTCCCTCTCCCTCCCTCCCACCCTCCATCCATCCATCCCTCCCTCCCCCTCTCTAGCCAATTATCCATCTATCTGCCTATCTATCAGCTGGAAGGTTCAAGACGCGGGCTAATTTCTAAACCTGCTGAACAGACCGTCGACTTCGCAAATTGCTTGGGGTATCTGGTTTTGCTGAGTCATCGCGTGGACAGACCCAGTGCCCACTCACCGTAAAAGATATTTTGAGTCGACCTTCTATGTTGAGCGAATGTTATCATGGGAGGTTGGGTGTACATGGAAATACTTATGGATATGCATGGGGACATAGGTATGTACGTACACTTACTTGGATACACGCACATGTAGTATTGTATGTATGCACCTGTACAAACACACACACACACACACAGATATATTATGAATATAAACACACACACACATCTATATATGTTTGTGTGTGTGTATAAAAAAGAAAAAAAAGAAAGAAAAAGAAAAGAAAAAAGAGAGAGAGAAAGAAAGAGAGAGAGAGAGAGAGAGAGAGAGAGAGAGAGAGAGAGAGAGAGAGAGAGAGAGAGAGAGATGAATCATATGCACTAAGGGCGATTTTCCATTCTCATTGCAAGGTAAATGTAGCTTAAAGATTGTTGCAACGATCGATTGCGAAAGAGGTTGTAAGAGGCAAATGGCGATGATAAAAAAATAGCAAAATATGATGACGTTTAGAATTTTGATGATGATGATGAAATTATTATTATCATGATTATTATTATTATTATCATTATTATTATTATTATTATTATTATTATTATTATTATTATTATGATGATGATGATGATGATGATGATGATGATGACGATTAATGTTGTTGTTGTTGTTGTTATTATTATCATTATTATTATCATCATTATTATTATCAGCATCATCATTATCATCATTACTATTATCACCATTTTCATTTTTATCATCAATGTGTTCTTAATATGATGATGATGATGATGATGATGATTATGATGATGATGATGATGATGAAAATGATGATGATGATAATGATAATGATAATGATAATAATGATAATAATAATGATGATGAAAATGATGATGATGATGAGAAGGAAGAGGATAACGATTATAAAATTAAGATAATGAATCGCGATAATGACACCAAAGATACAAACGACAAGGATGGTAATATAGTTAACTAAATATAGTTAATAAATATAGTTAATAAATATAGTTAATGATAACGATCTTAGTCATAATACCATACCACGAATAATCTTAATGATCAATAACATCAATGATCTTGTTTATAATGATGATAAAAAAAAATTCATATGATTGGCATTAATGTAATTATAATCACCATCATTATTCATGTCATTATCACGTGTTCGCTTATTCTTCGTCAACATAAGAACAGTTTCAATCCTTGATAGATCTGGAACAACATCAACGTAATTAAGACAACTTTAATTACGGTAATGAAAGCATAACTATGGATCTTATTATTATTTTATTATTATTTTTTTTATTATTATTATTATTTTATTATTATTATTATTATTATTATAATTATTTTTTTTTATTTATTTATTTATTTATTTATTTATTTTTTTGAAAGAGAGAGAGAAAACAATTACCTCGATTTTTTAAAATTTAAAATCGGGTGTCATTAATAATCTGATTTAATGATATTGTTGTTTTTATTGATTTTTTTTCTTTAGCTATTTATTTATTTATTTTTTATTTTTTTAATAGACTATGTGGAAAAATAGTTATCATATTCTTCATCCTTGTTGTCATGTTTATTATTTCCGTTTCTTATTCCACTATCTCGGCTTCATTATCGTCTATTCTTCCATTTCTAGATTCTTATCCTCATCATTGTTATTATTGTGATCACTATCATTATTATCACCATCATTACCAACCCCGATTTTATGAGCGTAAATGATGATAATTAATTAATAATAATAATTAATGTTATTTTCTTTTTCTTTTCTTCTTCTTCCTCCTACTCCTCCTCCTCCTTCTCCTTCTTCTTCTGCTTCTTCTTCTTCTACCTCCTCCTCCTCCTTCTTCCTCTTCCTCCTACTTCTTCTGCTTCTTCGTCCTCCTCCTCCTTCCTCCTCCTCCTCCTCCTCCTTCTTCTTCTTCTTCCTCCTCCTTCCTCCTCCTCCTCCTTCCTCCTCCTCCTCCTTCCTCCTTCCTCCTCCTCCTCCTCCTCCTCCACCTCCTCCTCCTCCTCCTCCTTTGCGCCCGAGGCAAAATTTAGTTTATAGTCAAATACAGATTATCTGGAGCAGGATTTTTGAAACCATTTTTATTTCGCTCTGTACCAGATAGTAAACTTAACCACGCTGTTAAATAGTTACTTATGTACTTTATATGTATATAGACACACGAAGATTTAAAAGAAACAATAATAATAATATGCCAGGGGTCTCTAAGTAAAAGAAACACTAATAATAATACGCCAGGGGTCTCTAAGTAAAAGAAACAATAATAATAATAATACGCCAGGGGTCTCTAAGTAAAAGAAACAATAATAATAATACGCCAGGGGTCTCTAAGTAAAAGAAACAATAATAATAATACGCCAGGGGTCTCTAAATCATTCATTTCCGGTTTTCCAGATAAACTGTTTTCTGGCTATTTCTACTGAGATGGGAAATAAAGGCGGGGATTATCTAATTACTTTTTAGAAAATTAAGATGGAAGGCGTGTATATTTTTTTGTCGTTATCATTAACTTATTGTGGATTATGAGAATTCACCAAAAAGCTTTTGGATTACGGATGCTTCTCGCTGATTGGTTGAGAGCGCTTATGCTGTCCTGTGATTGGATGAGGCTGCACCAATAAGATCGACGTGATTATTTCCGTTATTAGTCTAAAGGTTCTGGCGGGTGGGTCTCCACCAATGAGAATCTGTGTGTCTCTTAACAAGCGTTCTCATTGGTCGAGGGAATTTGATCGTGTATGAATATGTCGTTCAACACAGACACACATATACACATGCATACATACACACACTCACACACACACACACACACACACACACACACACACGCATATGCACGCGTACACACTAACACACACATAGAAATACACACACACGCACAGACACATACACGCCCGCACGCGCAGACACACACACACAACAACAAAAAACGATAAAAATAAAGAAGCATAATAATTCAACTTAGCCTACAAATCCGTACTATCATTGATAAACACTTTTTTTTCCTTTTTTAAACCTTGCCTATATATATTTTTATTTTTTTTATTTTTTTTTACAGATAACTAACCTAACTTGGCCTATGTTTCCCCGACCCGAATCTTCCTTTAGCGTTGACCTCTGACCTTAAGCAGACGACTCCTGTGACCCCACTTACAACTCTGTGACGTCACGCATGACATGACAGATCTGCAAAGTCATGAACCGAAACGCCGTAGAGAAATGCATTTTTTTTTTTTTTTACAAAGTCACTTTATCTCGTACATATGGTTCTGTTTATAATTTCCTTAATTCAAGCTGAAGTTATTGATTATCATGAAATTCAAGGTTAGGATCGTGTTTCTGAATAATTGGTAAAGGAAAGTGAATTCAGGACATTTTTTTTTTCGCTTTAATACAAATCGGATTTAAGTTCACGTGCTTGGTAAGTATTTTTTTTTCTTAATATAAATTCGTTTTATCTCGTTTATATGGGTCTGTTTATAATTTGATTAATCCAAACTCAAGTTGTTGATGGTCATAAAACTTATGGATCGGATCGTTTCTATATAACTTGTAAAGTAAAGTGAATTTAATACATTTTTTTTCGCTTTAATACAAATCGGATTTAAGTTCACGTGTTTGATATGTCATCGCCATTTCCTCCTCCAGCTCTCATTTGGACGAAAATAATCAAGTCTTTTGTTTTTATCTTTTTCGTCATTTATGTTTTACACTTTTAAAGAATACTCTACTTATCAGTCATCTTATTTAAGTAAATACACGAGACTTCACAATCGCGATGGAGTTTACGGCGCCAAAACATCGTTGACTACCCCCCCTCCCCCTACACACCCCTCCCCCTCTCCCTCCTTCCCGCCAAAAATGCGATGCCTTCACTAACTCGCTCCCCCTACCCCTCCTCTTCCCTCCTCCTCCCCCTCCCTCCTCCCGCCCCCTCCTCCACTCCCTCCCTCCCCCTACTGCCTCTACCTCCTCCTCCTCCTCCTCCCTATCTCCCCTCCTACACCTCCCTCCCTCCCTCCCGTTCCTCCCACCCCCTCCACCCACCTCTCTCCCCCTCCCTCCACCTCCCCCCTCCACCCCCTCCACCTCCTCCTCCTCCCTCTCCACCCTCCACCTCCCTCCACCACCCTCCCTCCTCCTCCACCCTCTCCTCCACCCTCCTCCCCCTCCTCTACCCCTCCCTCCTCCTCCCTCCCTCCCTCCTCCTCCCCCGCGTGGCCTTGCGGGCAACAACGGCACCAGGTACTGTTAGTGGGATCGGATCTACCTTGAACAGTCTTGGATTCTCTCCTCCGAAATAAGGCGAGGGAGTTAAAGAGAATTGAGTTCAACCCCGTTACAGCGAATCCCTCCCTCTCCTCCTCCTCCCCCTCCCGTTCCTCCTCCTTCCTCCTCCCTCTCCTGCTCCTCCTCCCTCTCCTCCTCCTACTCCCCCTCCCTCTCCTCCTCCTCCCCTTCCCCCTCCCTCTCTCTCCTCCTCCCCTCTCGCTCCTCCTCCCTCCCCGGCCCTTGCTACCTCTCCTCCTCCTCCTCCCCCTCCCGCTCCCCCTTCCCTCTCCCCTCCTCCTCCCCCTCCCTCCCCACCTTTTCCCTCTCCCACTCCCTCCCCTTCCCTCTCCCCTCCCCTCCTTCTCCTCCCTCTCCTCCTCCTCCTCCCCCTCCTCCCGCTCCTCCCTCCCTCCTCCCCCTCCCCCTTCCCTCTTACTCCCACCCCCCCCTCTCCCCCCTCTCCCACCCCCACCCCCCGGAACCCCAACCGCCAACAACTTTCTTTCGGTACGAATGACGTAAGGCGAGAGAGACAGCGAAGCATCAACGCAATGAAAAGGAGATTCCGTTGATTATCTCTCTCTCTCTCTTTTCTCTCTTATTTTCCCTCCTCCCCTCTTTCTCTCTCTCTATCTCTCTTTTCTTCTCTCTCTATCTTTCTCTTTTTTATATCTGTCAATCGAGTTGCGTGAATGTAAGAGAACTTATTATTCCCCCCCCCTTTCTCTCTCTCTATCTCTCTTTTATTTCTCTCTCTATCTCTCTTTCATTTCTCTCTCTATCTCTCCTCTATTCCTCTCTCTATCTCCCTTCTATTTATCTCTCCATCTCTCTTATTTCCCTCTTTCTCTCTCGGTCTCTTATTTTTCTCTCTATCTCTCTTTTATTTCTCTCTCTATCTCTCCTCTATTCCTCTCTCTATCTCCCTTCTATTTCTCTCTCCATCTCTCTTATTTCTCTCTCTCTATCTCTCTTCTATTTCTCTCTCTATCTCTCTTCTATTTCTCTCTTATTTCTCACTTTTACTTCTCTCCTTTTCTCTTTTCTTATATCTCTCCTTTTCTCTTTTCTTATATCTCTCCTTTTCTCTTTTCTTATATCTCTCTCAATCGAGTTACGAGAATGTAAGAGAACTTCAAGGTTTTAGTGTATCTCCAGACGCTGGGCTTTAACTGTACTAGTCTGCCTTCAGAACACCAACTTTTTTTTTTTTTTTCCTTTTTTTCGCTCACCGTTAAGGATGAGCAAGGAGCAGGGAGTGAAGTAGATCTCTCTCTCTCTCTCTTGTTTTTTTTTATGTCTTTTTTTCTTGTTTTGTTTTTGTTTACGAGTGATGATTGGCGGGCGAAAGCTCATTCATTTTGGGGTTCGTGTAGGAGACGAAGTCAGATATGCGAGGTTTCGGATGCCGCGTCGTCGGTGGCTGGGAATCTGAACGTTGTCGTCATTGTAGGAAAAAAATATTAACAATATGCAGAAAAAAAGTTTCTCATTCATACACATGTACACGCATCCACATACATACATACATACATATATACGCACAGCACGTACGAGATGACACAGACACATACTCTCTCACATCCACGCATACACACATAAATACATACATATGTACACTTGCATACGCGCGAAAGCACACACACACACACACTCACACGCACATAAACACAAAACACACAAACACAAACAATAACACACACACACAAACAAACAAAACACACACACACACGCACACAAACACAAACAATAACACACACAAACACATGCACACTCTCGTACTCATACAAGCACGCACGCACGCACGCACGCACGCACGCACGCTCAGGCCACATACGAAGACCAAGGGAAAACGGCCTCTAAAGACAGCGTGGATCATTTTCTAGTTTTTGCTCCAGCTGGGAGAGTCACGGGATCAGGAGAGGGGGGGAGGGGTTGGTGTGAGGGGAGGATGAGGGAAGGGGAGGGAGGGAGGAGGATGGTGTAAAGAGAGGGGGGGGAGGGAAGAGAGGAGGCCGGGAGGAAGGTAAGGAGGGAGGATGGTGTAAGGGGGGGAGAGGGAGGGAGGGTGGGAGGGAAGAGGGAGGAGGTAAGGAGGGAAGGAGAGAGGGAGGGAGGATGGGGAAGGAGGGAGTGGAGGATGGTGCTAGGGGAGAGAGGGAGGGAAGGAGGAGGGAAGGGAGGATGGTGTAAAGGGGAAGAGGGATGGAAGGAGGGAGGAAGGGGTTTCAGTGTGAGGGAGGACAGGGTAAAGGAAAGGGAGTAAAAGGGAAAGGGAAGGAAGGGAAAAGGAAAGGGAGGGAAAGGAAGAGAAAAGAGAGGAGGGAGGGACGAAGGAGAAGAGGGAAGAGGGAGGGAAGGAGGATGGTGTAGGGGGGGAGGGAGGGGGAATGGAGGGGGGGAGGGCTGAGTTCTCTTCATGCTTGCCCGCCTCCTTCCTACACACACACACACGCACACATGCACTCACGCAAGCACACGTATCTATGCACTCAATCCTACGTACACAAGATCACGCACGTAAACACGCACACACGCACATACACATCTCCATCCTACTCACACACATATACGTATAAACACACGCACAAGCACAAGTATACATGCACGCAAACCCACTCATGCACAGACACTATTACAAACACACGCACACATATAGATAAACAAACACACACACACACACACGGTCATTCACCCACCCACACACACACCCATCCACACACACACACCCACACAAGCCCACCCACCCACCCACACCCCTCCCCCACACACACACACCCATGCACAAGCCCCACCCACTGCCACCCACACCCCCACACCCACACACCCACCCACACATACCACCCACCTGCACACACACCCACACACACACACACACACACACACACACACACACACACACACACACACACACACACACACACACACACACACACACACACACACACACACACACACTCACACCCACCCACACACACACTCACACCCACACCCACACTCACCCTTACACGCACACACACGCCCACACACACACAAACATAGTCCTAGAGTCAAGGCGCCCAAAAAGCCCACACTAAGACCGCATCTGCGTGTGTGTGGGAAACCCCGCTTGCAACATTGCACTGGGGAAGACTGGCTTAGTTTCTAGACCCCCCCCCACTCCCTTCCTTCCCCTCCCCTCCCCCTAATTCTGCCTTCCTCTCTCTCCCCCCCTTGCTTCACCTCCTTCTCCCCCCCCTATTCCCTTCCTCTTTCCTCCCTCTCCCCCTTCCTTCGCCTCTCATCCCCCCCCCTTATTCCTTCCCTCTCCCCCCCTTCCTTCTGCTTCCTCTCCCCCCCCATTCTTCCCCCTCCCTTTCCCCCTCCCCTCTTCCCCTCCCTCCCCTCCTCCCCTTCCACCTTCCCCCCGCACAAACCCTTTCGCCATGCATTTCCCTCCCGTTCACTCACCCCTCCCCCTCCTTCCCTCCCCCCTCCTTCCCTCTACCTCCATCTCCTTCCTCCCTTCTCCTCCTCTTCAATCTCCCTCTTATCCTCCCGTTTCTCCTTCTCTCTTCTCTACTCCCCTTCCCCACTTCTGTTCCTCCTCCTCCTCTTCTTCCTTCTCCTTCCTCCCCCTTCCCCCATTCGAAATCCCACTTCCCCCTCCCCCTCCCCCCCCCTCCGCCCCCTCTCCCCCTCCCTCCGCCCCCTCCCCCTCCCTCCGCCCCCTCTCCCCCCTCCCTCCTGCCCCCCCTCACCACATCCTCCTCCCTGACCTACATCTCCTTCCTCATCCTCCCCCCACTCCCCTCCCCCTCCCCCTCCCCATCCCCGTCCATTCTCTTCCTCCTCCTCCTCCTTTCCCCTCTCCTCCCTCTCTCTCCCCTTCCCCTCCCCTGGACCTCCCCTTCACCCCGACCTATTTCTGCTTCTTTATCGCCCTCTATCCTTCATCTCCCTCCCCCCTTCTTCCTTTTCTTATTTTCTTCTTCTTCAAATTCTATTTCTTCTTCTCCTCCTCCTCCTCGATCTTCTCCTTCTTCTTCTTCTCCTCCTTCTTCTTCTCTCCTCCTCCTTCTTCTTCTTCTCCTCCTTCTTCTACTTCTTCTTCTTCTTCTTCTCTCCTCCTCCTCCTTCTCCTCCTCCCCTTCCCCCTCCTCCTCCCGAACCACACTCCATTAAGATAAGTAATGCGTAGTTGGTAAGAAGGTGAGAAGGAGAGAGAAGAAAAAAATAGATAGATAGATAGAGAGAGAGAGAGAGAAAGAGATAGATAGATAGATAGATAGATAGATAGATAGATAGATAGAGAGAGAGAGAGAGAGAGAGAGAGAGAGAGAGAGAGAGAGAAAGAGATAGATAGATAGATAGATAGAGAGAAAGAGAGATAAATAGATAGAGAGAGAGAGAGTGAGAGAGAGATAAATAGATAGATAGAGAGAGAGTGAGAGAGAGAGAGGGAAAGAAGGAGAGAGAGAAAGAGAGAGAAAGGGGGGAGAGGGCAAACAGATATGTTCCTGTATTAATTTGCTTCTTTCCTAAATCGTCGACCTCCTTATCTATCTATATACAAATATATTAATATATATATATATATATATATATATATATATATATATATATATATATATATATATATATATATACGTATATAGGGAGGGAGGAGAGAGGAAAAAAGGAGAGAAGGGGGGAGGAGGAAGGGAGGGTGTGGTAAAGCAGTGAGACGAAGGGAGGGAGGAAAGGGAAAGGGAAGAAGGAAGACACGAAAGCAGGAAGGAAGGAGGGAGGAAGGAGAAGAAGGGGAAAGGGAGGAAATACAAGAGGGCCCAAAAAGGAGGAGGGAAGGGAAAAAAAGGGAGAAGGAGGAATACAAGAAGATAGGAAAGGACGGAGGAAGGAAGAAGGAGAAGAATACAAGAAATAGGAAGGAGGGAAGAAGGAAAAAGGAGAATACAAAGGAGATAGGAGGAAGGGAGGAAGGGAGGGAGAGGCGTGGGGGGAGAAAGGGGTGGGGTGGGGTGGCAAGGCGACCTGCCCGCTGCTTGGGTGTTATACATACCGTTGTGTCGAAGCAACCAAGCATGTCGGAGCATGAGAGAGAGAGAGAGAGAGAGAGTGAGTGAGAGAGAGAGAGAGAGAGAGAGAGAGAGAGAGAGAGAGAGAGAGAGAGATAGAGAGAGAGATAGGTGGATAGATAGATAGATGGATAGATAGACAGACAGACAGACAGATAGATAGATAGATAGATAGAGAGAGAGAGAGAGAGAGAGAGAGAGAGAGAGAGAGAGAGAGAGAGAGAGAGAGAGAGAGAGAGAGAAATAGAGTAAGAGAATGACGAAGAAAAAAAGACAGAAGGGGTATGCGAGGGGGAGGGAGGGAGGGGAAGGGGGCAGGAAGGGGCACAGAGAGTGGGAGAAGAGCGGAGAAGAGCTATGACGTCACGCTTGTTTGTTTACTGAAATCAGCTGTGCGTGTGTGGTACCTATTTCATGGGAGCAAATTGGCCTTGCCCTTGCTCGCTGCTTTGCCCCTGCCCCTCTCATCTCAATTATTTTGCTCTCACTCGTCTGTTCGGGCTTTCTCTCTCTCTCTCTCTTTCTCTGTCTCTGTCTCTTTCTCTTTCTCTGTCTCTTTCTTTCTCTCTTACTTTCTCTCTGTCTCTGTCTCTGTCTGTCTGTCTGTCTGTCTGTCTGTCTGTCTGTCTGTCTGTCTGTCTGTCTGTCTCTCTCTCTCTCTCTCTCTCTCTCTCTCTCTCTCTCTCTCTCTCTCTCTCGCTCTCTCTCGCTCTCTCTCGCTCTCTCTCGCTCTCTCTCGCTCTCTCTCGCTCTCTCTCTCTCTCGTCTCGAGCTATTTTTTCTGAGAGCCAAATGACACATTTGTATTTTATATTTTCATTCATTATCTAATTTTTATCTTTTATCTCCTCGGTTGCGCATTAACAATATATATTTTCCTTTCTTTTCCAAGATATTTAATTGACGAGTTAATGTGTTTCTTGTTATACTCATCATCCCTCAGCGTCACAGCCATTGGCTTTATCATCACCCTCCCTCAAAAAAAAAAAATAATAATCACTTATGGGTCACCACATATACGTTAATCATCATTTTCCCCTTTAAACCTATCATCATTTATTATCCTCACAATTGCTTTATCATCACTCTCCCCTTACACTCTTTAGCCTTTTATCATCCGACTCCCTTCCAAAACAATAGTCCTCGACGTAAAAAAAAGTTTATATTATTTATCATAAACTTTGAATCAATAGACTAAACTAGTAGTCATAGTCGTTATCATCATCCTCCCTTAAGGAATATACCAACGTTGATTTAATGGTGATTAAAGGATATTTTTTTTTATACTTTATCGTCACCCTCCCTCAAGAAGCACATACGAAAGGGTCGACCGAAATATAAAGAGATTTTCCGAACCAAATCAGTCGGGGCGCTTGTCTCCGTTATATTAGTCGCAAGGGATGGGCTCGCATCTGTTGTGAAAGTAGGCATATGCCCCCTCTCTCCCTCCCCTCCCTCCCTCTCTTTTCTTTTATTCTTCTTCTTCTTCTTCCTTTTCTTCCTCTTTCTCCTCCTCCTCCTCTTCTTCTTCTGCTTCTTCCTTTTCTTCCTCTTTCTCCTCCTTTTCCTTTCCCATCTTCTTCTCCATCTCCTTTTCCTTCTTCTTCTCCTTCTCCTTCTCCTTCTCCTTCTCCTTCTCCTTCTCCTTCTCCTTCTCCTTCTCCTTCTCCTTCTCCTTCTCCTTCTCCTTCTCCTTCTCCTTCTCCTTCTCCTTCTCCTTCTCCTTCTCCTTCTTCTTCTCCTTCTCCTTCTCCTTCTCCTTCTCCTTCTCCTCCTCCTCCTCCTCTTTCTCCTTCTTCTCCTCCTCCTCCTCCTCCTCCTCCTCCTCCTGTTTCTCCTTTTCCTCCTTCTTCTCCTTCTCCTCCTCCTCCTCTTTCTCCTTCTTCTTCTTCTTCTCCTCCATTTTAACCAGCATTCTGATGACCGTCGGGATAAATGTTTCTCCTGCGTCTGTGCATTTTGAGGGAGGAAGAGAGAGGCAGAGGAGAGGGGAAGGAAGGAGGAATGTGGGAGATGGAAGGAAAAATAGGAGAGAGGAAGGAAGGAAGGATGGCAGAGAAAGGAAACGAGGAGCGAGAAGGAAGGAAAAGGAAAGAAAGAAGGGGAAGAAGGAAGAAAAGGAAGGAAGGGAAGGAAAGGAAAAGGAAAAGGAAAGAAAAAGAAGAAAGAAGGAAAGGAAAAGGGAGAAGAGAAGAGACAGGAGAGTGAGAGAGAGAGAGAGAGAGAGAGAGAGAGAGAGAGAGAGAGAGAGAGAGAGAGAGAGAGAGAGAGAGAGAGGGAGAGAGAGAGAGAGAGAGAGAGAGAGAGAGAGAGAGAGAGAGAGAGAGAGAGAGAGAGAGAGAGAGAGAGAGAGAGAGAGAGAGAGAGAGAGAGAGGGAGAGGAGAGTAACGGGGTTACAAATGAAATGAAAAATGGGGATTAAAAAAAAAAACGAAAAAAAAAAACACATAGACGAGAAACACATAGCAAAACAACGCATATATAGACAACATGACGGAGATAAGAGAAAGCTAGAGAGAAAGAGGAAGAGAGAGAGAGAGAGAGAAGAGAAGAGAAAAAAAGCAGCCATGTCAGCTTCTCCATGTGCTTAACATACCTCATGGAGAACATAAATTCACAGTTTATGACCCCCCCTCCTCCTCTCGCTCCCCCTCCTCCCCCCACACTTTTATCCCCCTTCCCCCTTCTCCCAGACTTTTATCCCCCCCCCACACTTTTATCCACCCCCACCTCCCCCTTTTACAACCCCAACCCCACCACCACCACCACCTCCTCACCCCCTTGCTGCTTACCTTTCTTACCTTTAGCTCCCCTTCCCCACACCTCCTATCACCCCCTTTCTTACCTTCGCTCCCCCTTCCTCCCTCCACCTCTTTGCCCCCTTTCTTACCTTTCTTACCTTCGCTCCCCTCCCCCCACCTCTTGCCCCCTTTTCTTCCCTTTCTTACCTTCGCTCCCATTCCCCCCACCCACCCCCCACCACCACCTCCTCACTCCCCTTTCTTACCTTCCTTACCTTGCTCCCCCTCTCCCCAACCCCCCTCCCACCTCCTCACCCCCTTTCTTACCTTCGCTCCCCCTCCCTCACCTCCTCACCCCCCTTCTTACCTTTCTTACCTTCGCTCCCCTTCCCCCAACCCCTCTTCTGGCGTAAGCGGCTGGGTAAGAAATCTCGCCAACCTTACCTGTCGAAGATAAAAGATAAAAATTAGACAATGAATGAAAAAGGAAATAAAAGATATTTGGAGATAACCTGTTGTTGACAGTATGGGTCAATGGGAATTTACCTGTGCTGAGATCAGGTAAACACAGGTCCTCTTAGGATATATATGGAAAAAAGGGAGAGAGAAGGAGGGTGGGAGGTGTTGGAGAGAGGGAGGTGTTGTAGGAAGGGAGGGAGGAGGGAGGAGGAGGGAGAGAAGGTAGGGAGGGAGGGAGGGGGGATGTTGGAGAGGGAGGTGTTGTAGGGAGGTGTTGTAGGGAGGGAGGGAGGGAGGAGGAGGAAAATAGGAGTGAGAGAGGGGGGCATTGTAACAAGATATGTAGAGAGAGAGGGAGAGAAGAGGGAGGGAGGAGAAAGGAGGAGGGAAGAGAGAGGAGAGAGGAGAGGGAGGGAGAGAGAGAGAGACAGACAGAGACAGAGAGAGAGAGAGAGAGAGAGAGAGAGAGAGAGAGAGAGAGAGAGAGAGAGAGAGAGACAGGCAGACAGAGACAGAGACAGAGACAGAGACAGAGACAGAGACAGAGACAGAGACAGAGACAGAGACAGAGACAGACAGAGAGAGATAAATAACAACAAGAGTCATAAACACACAAACACACACCAACTACAAAACATCAAAAACATTCATGACTTGAATACAGTGATAACGAAATTAAAAGAACATCTAAATCATTAATGACATTACACTTCGAAATACGAAAAAAACTTGTCTTAAATATACCACCGTTAATTCTATGAGTATCTTATATCTATATGTACTGCAAAATTACATATTTATATAATAAGAATGATTAGTGTGGCAAAAGGAATAAAAAATAATCATCAGAATTTGAATTTGAACTATCTCTCTCTCTCTCTCTCTCTCTCTCTCTCTCTCTCTCTCTCTCTCTCTCTCTCTCTCTCTTTCTCTCTCTCTTTCTCTCTCTCTCTCTCTCTCTCTCTCTCTCTCTCTCTCTCTCTCTCTCTCTCTCTCTCTCTCTCTCTCTCTCTCTCTCTCTCTCTCTCTTCTCTCTCCCCACTCCCACCCCTCCTTATAATGAATTTTCCTGTCTCTGCTTTTTGACTTATCCTCTTACTTCCCTCCTCCCCCCCCCCTCTCTCTCTCTCTCTCTCTTCCTCTCTTTATTTTCCTCCACCTTCCCCCCACCCTTCCCCCCATCCCCCCATCTCCTCATCCCCCTTCAACCCCCCCCCCTTCCCCATCCCCCTTCAACCCCCTTCCCCATCCCCCCATCTCCTCATCCCCCTCCCCCCCCACCCCCTCTAAACCAATCACGATTTCACACCCTCAATTTCTGGACTGTTTCCTTCAGCAAAGGTCCACTTGCTACCCTCCTCCCCCACCACCCTCCCTCCTTCCCTCCCCTCTCCTTCCCTCCTTCCCTCCCCCCTCCTTCCAGGTTCTTAGCCTCCCTGCCCTCCCACTCCTCCCCCCCCCTCCCTCCCTCTCTCCTTCTCTCTTTCCCTGCTTCCCTCCCCTTCTAGAGTCTTTGGGCTCCCTGCCCTCCCAGTCTCTGCCTCCCTCCCCTCTCTCCCTCTCTCCACTCCCTCCTCCCCTCCTCCTTCTAGCTTTTCAGGTTCCCTGCCCTCCCAGTCTCTGCCTCCCACTCCTCCCTCTCTCTCTTTCCCTGCCCTCCCTTTCCTCTTTATCTCTATTCTCTCCCTCTCTCCACCCCTCCCCCTTTTCCATTTGCCCTTCTGTTCCTCCCCCATCCTCCCTCCCCTTTCTCCTCCCCTGCTAAACCCTCTCCCTCTCCCCTTCCCTCCCCTTCACCCTGTTCCCTCTAAACCTTCCTCCCCAAATCCTCCCTCCTCTCCCCTTCCCTCCTACCCTCCCTCTTAACTACCCTTCTCCCCTTCCCTCACCCTCCCTCTCCCCCCCCCCCTTCCCTCCCCCCTCTCCCCTTCCCTCCATCCCCCCCCAAATCATACCACCCCCTCCCTCCCTCTCTCTCTCTCTCTCTCTCGCCCTCACCCCCAACCCTACCCTACCCCTCCCTCCACCCCCACCCCCTCCATCCCTCCCTCCACCCCCCCACTCCCTCCGGCCACCGTCAGGGCTTGAGAGAATGAGAAAGTAGTCATGACTAGCTGTTTCCTCCGAGTGCTTGAGTGCTCGCGCTTGGGGTCGGTCTGTGAATTGGGGAGTGAGACGGTAGCGGTGTGGCGGTAGGGGTGCGGGGAGGAGAGGCTGCAGGGAGAGCACGGGGGTGAGGGAGGGGGTGGGGAAAATTTGGTGGGGAAAAGTGCGGGGGTGGTGATCAAGGAAGGGAGGTAGTGAGAGGAGAGGAAGTGAGAGGGAAGGGAGAGGAGGAGGATGACAGGTGTAGTGTAGGGAGGGGGCGTGGGGAGGTGGGACAGAAGTGAAAGGAAAGGGGGAAAGGGGGAGGGAGGAAGAGAGGAAGAGGAGAGAAGAAGAAAGAAAGGAAAAAGAGGAAGAAAGGAGAATGACTTTCTTTTCTAAGAAGAGAAAATAAACAAAGAAAGAGAGGAAGGAGAAGAAAAACTTTTTGCATTCTAAAGGAGGAGGAGGAGGAGGAGGAGGAAGAAGAAGAAGGACACAGAGGAAAGAGTGGGAGGGTCGATGCAGGAGTAGGGGGTGGGGGGGGTGGAGGAGTGAGGAGATAGGGAGGAGAGGCCGCGGGAGGGAAGGAGGGGAAGGGAGGGAGAGGGGACGGGGGTAGATAGGAGTTGGGAGGAGAGGTGGGGGTAGTTGAGAGGTGGACAGGAGGAGGAGAGAGGAGGGGGGGAGGGGAAGGAAAGGTTGGGCAAAAGGGGAGGGAGTGGAGGGAGAGAGAGAGAGAAGGGAGTAGACGTGTGCCAGGGGTTTGGTAGGGGAAGGGGTGGGGGTGTGGGGTGGGTGGGAGGAAGAGTAACGGGGAGGTAGGGAGGGGAGGAGGGAGAAGGGGGAGGAAGAGAGGAGAGAGGGGGCGACTGGTCGTGGGAGGATGAGGATTGGAAGGTTGGGGAAGGACCGGGGGGAGGAGGAAGGGAGGGGTCAGAAGAAGGCGTGGGGGCACAGGGGGAGGATGGGGGGGAGGAGGGAGGGGGGGTGTCAGGAGAGCCAGGGGCACGGACGGAAGAGGGAGTATTGGGGGAGGGGAAGGGGGAGGGGCACAGGGGGACGCGCGGAATTGGGTGTGTGTGGGGAGGGGACGGGGGAGGGAGGGGGAGGGGGAGGGGGCGTTAGAAGAGAAGGGCACTTAAGGGAGGGAGAAAGAAGATGGGAAATGGGGATAGAGATGGGTGAAGGGGAAGAAGGGAAGAAAGGGAGACAGAAAAAGAAGAAAGGAAGGAAGGAAAGGAGGAAGAAAAAGGAAAGGAAGGAGAGAGAGAGAGAGAGAGAGAAGGAAGGAGGAGAGAGAGAGAGAGAGAGAGAGAGAGAGAGAGAGAGAGAGAGAGAGAGAGAGAGAGAGAGAGAGAAAGAGAGAGAAAGGAGAGAAAGAGAGAGAAGAGAGAGAGAGAGAGAGAGAGAGAGAGAGAGAGAGAGAGAGAGAGAGAGAGAGAGAGAGAGAGAGAGAGAGAGAGAGAGAGAGAGAAGAGAGAAAGAGAGAAAGAGAGAGTGAGAGAAAGAGAAAGAGAAAGAAGAAAGAAAGAAAGAAGAGAGAGAGAGAGAGAGAGAGAGAGAAGAGAGAGAGAGAGAGAGAGAGAGAGAGAGAGAGAGAGAGAGAGAAAGAAAGAGAGAGAGAAATAAACACACACAAACACACACACACAACTGAAAATTTAGAAGGAAAAAAAACAGAAAAGCATAAAAGCAACGGGCAATAACAGAAAAAAGGGGGATTGAGGCAACGGAAATTAAAGTGACCGACAAAAAATCATGAAAGAGAAAAGAACATTCGAAAAAAAAAGAAGAAATAAACGAGACTGAAAGAAAAAAAAAAAAACGCAGACACTCAAGTAAACAGGTAAAAAAAACAAGAAAGTAGACAGGTAGATAAACAAACACAACAGATAAACAGGTAAAATAAACAAGAAAGTAGACAGGTAGATAAACAAACACAACAGGTAGAGAGATGAAATAAACAAGAAATAGACAGGTAGATAAACAAACACAACAGGTAGACAGGTGAAACAGACAAGAAAGTAGACAGGTAGATAAACAAACACAACAGGTAGACAGATAAAACAGAAAAGAAATAGACAGGTAGATAAACAAACACAACAGATAAACAGGTGAAATAAACAAGAAAATAGACAGGTAGATAAACAAACACAACAGGTAGAGAGATGAAATAAACAAGAAATAGACAGGTAGATAAACAAACACAGCAGGTAGACAGGTGAAATAAACAAGAAAGTAGACAGGTAGATAAACAAACACAGCAGGTAGACAGGTGAAATAAACAGGAAATAGACAGGTAGATAAACAAACACAACAGGTAGACAGGTGAAACAGACAAGAAAGTAGACAGGTAGATAAATCAGACAAACAATACGTTCGACAGGTAGACGAGCAAAAAAATAAAGACGTAGACAGTTGATTAAACCAAGTAGATAATACGATAGACCAGTAGACAAAAGAGACAATGAGGTGATCAGGTCGTCAGTAGGTAGACAACCAAAACAAACAATAATGTAAAGAAGTAGAGAGACTAAACAAACAACGAAAGAAACAAATAAGCAAAAGAAACAGAGAGGCTGGCACATAAAGAAATAAAGATGATAATAGATAGATAAAGTAAAAGGAGAGAGCCAAAATAAACAGGTAGATAGGTAGGCAGGTAGACGAGAAACGAAGAAAAAGGGTAGATGGCATCCCCCTCCCCCCTCCCCCCCTTCCCCTAAAAAAAATCACCTGTTATCTTATCAATCTACAGGATAATGTGTAATATCAAGAGATTTTGTCACATACACAAAGCACAAACGCGAAAGAGTGTGTAGAGTGTGTTTGGGCTACATATGTGGTATGTAGTCTTTCTCGCAGTGTCTGTCTGTCTCTATGTGTTTATGTGTCTATTTGCCTAGCTGTCTGCCTGTCTGTCTGTGTGTCTTTCTTATTTCTGTCTGTTTCTGTCTGTCTGTTTGCCTCCCCCTCTCTCTCTCTCTCTCTTTCTCTGTCTCTCCTTCTTCCCCTCTCTCCCTACCTTCCTCCCCCTTCCTCTCTCTCTCTCTCTCTCTCTCTCTCTCCCTCTCCCTCTTTCTCTCTCTCTCTCTCCCTCTCTCTCTCTCTCTCTCTCTCTCTCTCTCTCTCTCTACTCTCTCTCTCTCTCTCTCTCTCTCTCTCTCTCTCTCTCTCTCTCTCTCTCTCTCTCTCTCTCTCTCTCTCTCCTCTCTCTCTCTCTCTCCCCCCTCTCTCTCTCTCCCCTCTCTCTTTCTCTCTCTCTCTCTTTCTCTCTCTCTTTCTCTCTCTCTGTCTCTCTCTCTCTCTCTCTCTCTCTCTCTCTCTCTCTCTCATTCTCTCTCTCTCCTTCTCTCTCTCTCTCTCCCATTCTAACAACATAAGTATTTTTTTTTCGTATGAGTTCATCAGGTTTCAGTCTTATAGCTATGATTTAAGTTTTTTTTTCTCACTTACTGAAGCACTAAAAATGAAAGCTATACATACACGAGGAGAGAAAAAAACAAAACAAAACAAAAAAAGAAGAAGAAGAAAAAAAACAGCAACAACCAATAATTGACCATTACACATAGATCCCCCTACCCACCCATCCACCCCCTTCACCCCTCCTCCCCCCTTCACCCCCCCCACCCCACCCCACCTACACAACCGCAAATAAAAAAAAAAAAAAAATAAAAAATAACGCCAACAATAGCCTGTGCTTGCGCCAAATATATTTGCGGGCGTTAAAGGAGTGTTAGAGTCTTGCAACATACGGGCCAAGTCTGCTATTGCTTGCTGCATGCATTTCCAGGTCAGAGGGAGAGGGGGAGAAGGAGGGAGCAGAGAGGGGGAGAAGAGAAGGAGTGTGGTGGGGGGAGGGAGGGTGAGGAGGGAGGAGGGGGGAGAAGAGAAGGGAGTGTGGTGGGGGGAGGGAGGGTAAGGAGGGAGGGAGGGGAGAGGGGGAGAAGAGAAGGGTGTGGTGGGGGGGAGGGAGGGGGAGAGGGAGGGAGCAGGGAGGGGGAGAAGAGAGAAGGAGTGTGGTGGTGGGGGAGGGGAGGGTGGGGGGGTGGGAGAAGGAGGAGCAGAGAGGGGAGAAGAGAAGGAGTGTGGTGGGGGAGGAGGGAGAGGGGAGAAGGAGGGAGCAGAGAGAGGGGAGAAGAGAAGGAGTGTGGTGGGGGGAGGGGGAGAGGGAGGGAGTAGAGAGGGGAGAAGAGAAGGAGTGTGGTGGTGGGGAGGGAGGGAGTAGAGAGGGGAGAAGAGAAGGAGTGTGTTGGGGGAGGAGGGAGGGAGAGGGGAAGGGGAGAGGAGGGAAGGGAGAGTTATCTCGGGTGGCAGGGTCAGCCGGAAGGGAGGGGGGTAAGGAGGGGGCGGGTAGAAGACCAAGTGGAGGGCGAGGGGAAGGGAGGGAGGAGGGGGAGGAGGAGGAGGGAGAGAGAAGAAGGAGAGAGAGAGGGGGGAGGGGTGAGACGAGGGTGGGGAAGGAGGAGGAGGGGGGGCAGGGAAGGCGAGGGAGGAAGGAGGGGGGGGGGGTGAGGTTAGTGAGTTTCGAGGCCCCATGGAAGGCACCGGATACTCGCATAGAGGAATCCGCGCCTACACGAACGGCCGCCGCGATCTGGCGCCCACGAATCCCCACGAATCCGGGATCCGAGGCGTTCGGCTAAGCGGGACGACGCCGGCACGGATCGGCGCTACGAAAACGGGCCCGGGGATGCGATCAACGGGAAACCATTTCGGATTTCCCCGTTGCGAACCCCCTGGCATCCACCGAGCTGCTCCGGGCGGGCGGGCGGGCGGGCGGGCGGGGGGCTGGCAGGTGGAAGGCTCTCTCGGGCGGCCGTAATAAAGCCCGCCCATGGATGTTGACACATGGATACTTCCCCCCCCCCTCCCCCTCTCACCCCTCCTTCCCTCCTTCCCTCCCTCCTCCTCCCCTCTATACGCCCCCCCCCGCCCCACTGCCTCCCTACGCTAGAGTTATCTGGAGGATTCATTTGCTTATTTTAATTACTGCTTACTATCCCTCCTCTCTCTCTCTCTCTATCTGTTTATCTATTTGTCTATCTATCTATCTCTATCTATCTATCTGTATTAATGTATCAACATATC
>NC_091576.1:31185066-31187272 GCF_042767895.1 Penaeus vannamei
CCTTTCTGGCAACACACCTGTCCTTGTTGCGGTGTCTTTGGGCGTATTATTCTTATTTTTTTATTTTTCTTTTTATAATTGTGATTCGTTTATTTTTTTTTAATCGTTATCAGTTATTATCATCTTTATCATTATTATTTTTCTTTTTTTCTTTTATTTTAATAATTGTGATTCGTTATTGTTTTTTAATCGTTATCAATTATCTTCTTTATCATTATCATTATTTTCCTTTTTTCCTTTTTTTCTATAATTGTGATTCGTTATTTTTTTAATCGTTATCTGTTATTATCATCTTTATCATTATTATTTTTTTTATATAATTGTGATTCGTTATTTTTAAATCGTTATCAATTATTATCATCTTCTTTATCATTATTATTATTTTTAATTGTGATTCGTTATTTCTTTTAATCGTTATCAGTCATTATCATCATCTTTATCATTATTATTTTTTATAATTGTGATTCGTTATTTTTTTAATCGTTATCAGTTATTATCATCTTTATCATTATTATTATTTCTTTTTTTTTATAATTGCGATTCGTTATTTTTTTATCGTTATCAATGATTATCATCTTCTTTATCATTATTATTATCGTTATTTTTTTAATGATTGTGATTCGTTATTTTTTAATCGTCATCAATTATTATCATATTTATTATTGTTATTATGGTTTATCATTATTATCGTTATTTCTTTTTTATGATTGATTCGTTATTTTTTAATCATTATCAATTATTATCATCTTTATTATTGTTATTGTTATTATGGTCTTTATTATCATTATTATCGTTATTTCTTTTTTATGATTGATTCGTTATTTTTTAATCATTATCAATTATTATCATCTTTATTATTGTTATTGTTATTATGGTCTTTATTATCATTATTATCGTTATCGTCGTTGCTATGGTTATTGTTATTGTTTTTGTTGCATAAATTGTCGCTTTGCTGTTGCTTTTGTTATCAATATGATGATTATGATTATCATTGTAATTGTTATTATTGAAATTATTGTCATCATCATCTTCATTATCAAATTATTAGGGTTCTTTCGTAACTGTTATGAATTTCTTTTTATTGTTGTTGTTGTTTTTGCTTTATATCAATACCATTTTTGATAATTATTGTCATTATTATTAATATTCCTGTGACCATCATTATGTTCACTTTGTATTTATTGTTATCACTATTTCTATGATTATCATTAGAATTATGTCATCGGGAATTTATTATTATTTTGATACTGATTATCATCATTATATTATTATCATTATTATTGTCATTATCATTATTATTATCATTTTTTATTATTAATCCTATTATCAATATCATTATGATGATCATCAATATCATTGTTATTTTTATCATCATCATCATCATCATCATTATCATCCTATTATTATCACCATTATCATTTCATCATTATTACCATTATCATCATCATTAACACAATCATAATCCTTATCATTTTAATTATCATTACCATTGCTGCTACTAATACTACCGTCATTGCTGTTCCTTGTACTACATACTTTTACTATCATTATCATTATTATTCAGAGAATTCGTTAATTTTTTTTCTATTTTCGGAATTTTGACTTTAGAGAGAGTAAAATTATGAAAAAAAAATTATGAGAAAAAAATTATGAAAAAAAATTATGAGAAAAAAATTATGAGAAAAAAATTATGAGAAAAAATTATGAGAAAAAAATTATGAGAGAAAAATTATGAGAAAAAAATTATGAGAAAAAAATAAGTTTCTACTTCTCAATTTTCTCTCTCCATCCTCGTCTGTTTTTACTCTCTTTAATTCCCCTCTTTCTCTTATCTCCCTCTTCCCTTTTTTTCTTCTTTCTCTATTCTCATTCCCCCTCTTCTTATTCTTTTCTTCTCTCTCTTTCTCTCTTTTCCCTCTTCCTATTCTTTTCTTCTATCTTCTTATTCTTTTCTTCTCTCTCTTTTCCCTCTTCCTATTCCTTTCTTATCTTTCTTTCTCTCTTTTCCCTCTTCCTATTCTTTTTTTCTTTCTCTTTCTCTCATTTTCCATCTTCTTATTCTTTTCTTCTCTCTCTTTCTTTCTTCTCCCTCCTCTTATTCTTTTCTTCTCTCTCTTTCTTTCTTTTCCCTCCTCTTATTCTTTTCTTCTCTCTCTTTCTCTCATTTCCACTCTTCTTAGTCTTTTCTTCTCTCTCTTTCTCTCAT
>NC_091576.1:31192772-31197772 GCF_042767895.1 Penaeus vannamei
TGCAATAACGTGAGGCAATATAATCTGGACGGATTTAATTACCTCATAATCACAACAATAACTTTCTGACATTTACTGAAGGATAGCAAACTCATTAACTCAATTTATAACGGAAAAAAAAACTTAAAAAAAATTATCATCACTTCAGTTATCAGCTGTTTATGACGATAAACAGAACGACAGTTGCGATGATGATGATGATGAGATAGCAACTAATAATGATGATGATGATAGTGATAATAGTAATAACAACAACAACAACAAACGCACCAGCTATCATAATGGTAATAAAAGCAATAATAGTGATAATATCAATAATGATTGTAATAATAGTGATAGGAATAATGATGATAACAACAATAATAATGATATTTGCAATAACAATGATAATAGCAACAATAATTATAGCAATAATGATGATAATAATAATAATAATCATAATACTGATACTGATAACAACAAAAGCAAAAACAACAACAAAAATATAATAATAATAATAGTAATGATAATAATAATAATAATGATAAAAATTATAACAATAATAACAATAATAAAAATAATAGTAATAATGATAATAATAGTAACAATAAAAATAGTGATAATAACAATAACAACAATATGATAATATTGAGAATAACACCAACAATAATGATAATAATAATAATGATAATAATAATGATAATAACAATAATAATAATAATGGTAATCATAATAACAATAACGATAATTACGATGATAATAATAACAATAAAAATAATAATAACAACAATAATAATAATGATAAAAACAACAATAACAGTAATAATAGTAATAACAATGATAATAATAACAATAATGACGATAATAATAACGATAAACAAACGAGAATTACAAAAACATCGCTAATTACAAGCAAACCCCCCCAGTGCTAATTAACGCTAATTAAGAGAATTGGCAACACTTCATCATTATCAATTTGCACCTTAATTCCTTCGGGGGGGGGGGGGGAGGGGGAGGGTACAATGGATCTACTTAGTTTATAAACATTCTAAATAAACATTATAAACATCTATTTAGAAATAAACTATAAACATTTATTTTTTAAAAAAGTCTTCTATTTTCTCGTTTCTTGGGTTTTATTTCTTTCGTTTTTGTTTGTTCTCTTTTCGTTTGATTCTTTTTACTTCGTACAATAGGATGATTTTTTTTTCAGTTTATTGATAGGGGTTGCGTGTTTGTTTGTTTGTTTTTCTTGTTTATGTCATTCGTTCTATTTTGTATTTGTTTTTTTTTGGTTTATTTTATTCTGTCTATTTATCCCTTTTTTTTTTTTTTTTGCTTTCTCTCTTGCTTGTTTTGTGTATATGTTTATTTTGTTTTACGAGAATTTTACTTTTTTATCTTCTTGTGAGTTTACTTTTTAATGCACTGTATGTTCCTTTGTTTATTTGTTTTTTGTTTATTGTTCTGTGTGTCTAATTCGTGTTTTTGTTCATTTATTTGTTTGGTTTGACGGGTTCATAATTTTTTTTTTTTTTTTTATATCCAAATATTTGTTTTTATTACATGTATGCACATATATACTCAGATGCACATACATACATGTACACATCGACAAATGTATGCTCACATATACATCCCATCCGTGTCTGTCTGTCTGTTTCTCTCTCTTTCTCCCCCCCCCCTCTCTCTTACTTTTTCCCCTCCCTCTTTCCTCTCTCTCTCTGTTTCTCCCTCTCTCCCAACCTCATTCTCCCTCTCCCTCTCTCCCTCCCTCTCTCTATTTCTCTCTACCTCCTTCTCTCTTTCTCTTTCTCCCCTCCCTCCTTCCTCTCTCTCTCTCTGTTTCTCTCTTTCTCCCCTCCCTCCTTCCTCTTTCTCTCTCTCCCTCTCTCTTTCTCCCCTCCCTCCTTCCTCTCTCTCTCTCTCTCTCTCTCTTTCTCCCCTCCCTCCTGCCCCTCTCTCTCTCTGTTTCTCTCTTTCTCCCCTCCCTCCTTCCTCTTTCTCTCTCTCTCTCTCTTTCCCCCTTCCCTCCTTCCTCTTTCTCTCTCTTTCTCCCATCCCTCCTTCCTCTCTCTCTCTCCCTCCCTTCCTCTCTTCTCTAACTGCGAGAGAGCGACAAGACGATACGTGCCCGCAGAGCACATCCAAGGATCTCAGCATCTTGCCACAGTTCTTACGCCCCCTCCCCCCCCCCTTCACTCACCCCTCTCCCCCTCCCCCTTCCCCCTCCTCCCTTCATTCCCCCCTCCTCTCCTCCCTCCCCCCTTCTCTTCCCTCTCCCCCCCTCCCTTCTACCCCTTCCCCCCTCCCTCCCTTCCCCTTCTCTTCCTTTCTCCCTCCCCCTTCCCCTAACCCCCTCCCCTTCTAACCCCCCCCTCCCTTCCCCCTCCCCTTCTACCCCTTCCTCTCTTCCCCCTCATCCCCTCCCCCCTCTCCCTCATCCCCTCCTCCCTCCCTCCCCCCATCCCTTCCCTTCCCCCTTCCCCCTTCCCCCTTCTACCCCCTCTCCTCCCTTCCCCTCTCATCCCCCCTTCTAACCCCCTCCCCTTCCCCCCTCCCCCCTTCTACCCCCCTCCCATTCTCCCCCCTTCCCCCCCCTCCCTCCCATCACCTTCATCGCAAAAAAAAAAGCCTCTAAGACTGAACGCGGCCGAACGATAAATCATCTTGAAATACGTCTTCGATGATGATAAGATGCTCTGCTCTGAATGTTGTTCTTATTGATTGCGTGGATCAGGACATCAGAGTTGCAAGACGAAGAAGAAAAAAATAGATGTAGTTATTATCTGAGTTGCAAGAAGAAGAAGAGAAAAATAGACGCAGTTATCATCTGAGTTGCAAGACGAAGAAGAGAAAGATAGGTGGTTATTATCTGAGTTGCAAGACGAAGAAGAAAAAAATAGATGCAATTATTATCAGAGTTGCAAGACGAAAAAAATAGATGCAGTTATTATCAGAGTTGCAAGACGAAGAAGAAAAAATAGATGTAGTTATTATCTGAGTTGCAAGACGAAGAAGAAAATAGATGCAATTATTATCTGAGTTGCAAGACGAAAAAAATAGATGCAGTTATTATCTGAGTTGCAAGACGAAGAAGAAAATAGATGCAATTATTATCTGAGTTGCAAGACGAAGAAGAGAAAAATAGATGTAGTTATTATCTGAGTTGCAAGACGAAGAAAAAAATAGATGTAGTTATTATCAGAGTTGCAAGACGAAGAAGAAAAAAATAGGTGCAATTATTATTTGAGTTGCAAGACGAAGAAGAGAAAAATAGATGCAATTATTATCTGAGTTGCAGGACGAAAAAAATAGATGTAGTTATAATCTGAGTTGCAAGATGGAAAAAATAGATGCAGTTATTATCAGAGTTGCAGGACGAAGAAGAAAATAGGTGTAGTTATTATCTGAGTTGCAAGAAGAAAAAAATAGATGCAATTGTTATCTGAGTTGCAAGACGAGGAAAAAAAATAGATGCAGTTATCATCTGAGTTGCAAGACGAAGAAGAAGAAAATAGATGTAGTTATTATCTGAGTTGCAAGACGAAGAAGAAAATAGATCCAGTTATTATCAGAGTTGCAAGACGAAGAAGAAAAAAATAGGTGCAATTATTGTCTGAGTTGCAAGACGAAGAAAAAAATAGATGCACTTATTATCAGAGTTGCAAGACGAAGAAGAAGAAAATAGATGCAATTATTATCTGAGTTGCAAGACGAAGAAAAAAAATAGATGCAGTTATTATCAGAGTTGCAAGACGAAGAAGAAATAGATGCAATTATCATATCTACTGATGTTAGGGTTATATGTACTACTACTATTATTTCTGCTTCTGCTACCAATACGTCTATCATTTCCATACTGCTGCTATTGCTACTATGACTACTATTACTTCTACTACTACTAATACCGCTACTATTACTACTACCACCACTACTTCTACAATTACTTTTACTTCTACTACTTCTACTACTATCACTACTACTATTACAATTACAACTACATACTTCTACTACTACTTCTAATACCTACTACTACTACTACTACTATTACTACTACCACTACTTCTACAATTTACTTTTATTTCTACTACTTCTACTACCTCTACTACTATTACTACTACTATTACTATTACAATAACTATCGCTGCTCTGCTACGACTACCTGTACAACGAATAAAATTACTATCACTACTGAACACCATAGCACTAACGATACTGATAATAATATGAACAATAGTAATGATCGTAACATAGATGGTAATATAACGGCCATTGTAATTATCCTCATAACAACCACCAAACTACTACGACTGTCATAAAAGAATAAAAATACTATAGAGATAACAGTGGAAAATAATAGATAAGAAATTATATTAAAATGATACTGGAAGATAATGAGAAAAAAAAATAATTGAGATTTGAAAGGTAGTATTATCAATGACAGTATAAATGATGATGATAAAAGTAATTTATTAACTATGATGATTATGACAAAAATAAAAGTGATATCATAAACCCCAAAGGCAACTGTGATCACAATAAAGATAATATCAATAATAGATAGAACAACAAGAATATGGATCATGACAATAACAATAATAATAATGATGATATCTACAATCGTAATAATAATAATAAAAAAAATGGATAACAACAACAAAAATAATGACGATATCGACAATGATAATGATAATAACAAAAATGCGATAAAACAGGAAATAACAAAAAAATAATAAATAAATAAAATAAATAAATAAATAGACTACAACAGTGCCATCTATCTAGCCTGTGATATCCTACTTTATTATCATCTTTATTATCATGACTGATAATGATAAGATAATGATAATAGTAATGATAAGAATGATAATAGCTATAACGATAATGATAATGACAATAATGACAACAACAATCATAATGATAATAACCGCCCCCCCCCCCAAAAAAAAAAAAAATAATGATGACAATGACAATAATGAAAATAACAACCACAATAATAATAAACAAAATAATAATAA
>NC_091576.1:31210272-31227772 GCF_042767895.1 Penaeus vannamei
CCTCCCTCCATTCCTCTCTCCCTCCCTCCCTACATCTTTCCTCCCTCCCTCCCTCCCATCCTCCCTCCCTCCCTCCCATCATCCCTCCCTCCCTCCCTCCCCCCTTCCTCCCTCCCTACCTCCCCCCTTCTTCCCTCCCTACCTCCCCCCTTCCTCCCTCCCTACCTCCCCCGCCCCTCCCTCCCTCCCTACCTCCTCCCTTCCTCCCTCCCTACCTACACTCTTCCGCCCTCCGAACCTGGCACCCTCCCTCCTTCTCTACCTCCTCCCTTCCCCCCTCCCTCCCTTCCTCTCTCTCTCCCTCCCTACATCTTTCCTCCCTCCCTCCCTCCCATCATCCCTACCTCCCCCTTTCCTCCCAACCCCCTCCCTTCCTCCCTCCCTCCCTACCTCCTCCCTTCTTCCCTCCCTCCCTACCTCCTCCGTTCCCCCTCCCTTTCTCCCTTCCTCTCTCCCTTATTCTTCCTCCCTATTCCCCTCTTCTCATCTTCTCTTCCCCCCTTGAACTATTCTTGATTTCCTCCCTTCCTCCCTCCTCACCTGTCTTCCTTCCTCCCTTCTCTCCCTCCCTTGCACTCCTCCCTATCTATCTTCCTCTCTTCCTTCTCCCTTTCCTTCTTCCCTTATTCCTTCCATGGTTTTCTCTCTTATTCCATTTCCACTTCCCTTCCTTCCTCTTCTTTCTCTTCCTTCCTTCCCCTTCTTTCTCTTCCTTTTTCCCCCTTCTTTCTCTTCCTTCCTTCCCTTTCTTCCTCTTCCTTCCTTCCACTTCTTTCTCTTCCTTCCTTCCCCTTCTTTCTCTTCCTTCCTTCCCCTTCTTTCTCTTCCTTCCTTCCCCTTCTTTCTCTTCCTTCCTTCCCCTTCTTTCTCTTCCTTCCTTCCCCTTCTTTCTCTTCCTTCCTTCCCCTTCTTCCTCTTCCTTCCTTCCCCTTTTTTCTCTTCCTTCCTTCCCCTTCTTCCTTTTCGTTCCTTCCCCTTCTTTCTCTTCCTTTTTTCCCCTCCTTTCTCTTCCTTCCTTCCCCTTCTTTCTCTTCCTTACCCTTCTTTCTCTTCCTTCCTTCCCCTTCTTTCTCTTCCTTTTTCCCCTTCTTTCTCTTCCTTCCTTCACCTTCTTTCTCTTCCTTCTTTCCCCTTCTTTCTCTTCCTTCCTTCCTTCCCCTTCTTCCTCTTCCTTCCTTCCACTTCTTTCTCTTCCTTCCTTGCCCTTCTTTCTCTTCCTTCCTTGCCCTTCTTTCTCTTCCTTCCTTCCCCTTCTTTCTCTTCCTTCCTTCCCCTTCTTTCTCTTCCTTCCTTCCCTCTCTTTCTCTTCCTTCCTTCCTCTTCTTCCTCTTCCTTCCTTCCCCTTTTTTCTCTTCCTTCCTTCCCCTTCTTCCTCTTCCTTCCTTCCCCTTCTTTCTCTTCCTTTTTTCCCCTCCTTTCTCTTCCTTCCTTCCCCTTCTTTCTCTTCCTTACCCTTCTTTCTCTTCCTTCCTTCCCCTTCTTTCTCTTCCTTTTTCCCCTTCTTTCTCTTCCTTCCTTCACCTTCTTTCTCTTCCTTCTTTCCCCTTCTTTCTCTTCCTTCCTTCCTTCCCCTTCTTCCTCTTCCTTCCTTCCCCTTCTTTCTCTTCCTTCCTTCCCCTTCTTTCTCTTCCTTCCTTCCCCTTCTTCCTCTTCCTTCCTTCCCCTTTTTTCTCTTCCTTCCTTCCCCTTCTTCCTCTTCCTTCCTTCCACTTCTTTCTCTTCCTTTTTCCCCTCCTTTCTCTTCCTTCCTTCCCCTTCTTTCTCTTCCTTACCCTTCTTTCTCTTCCTTCCTTCCCCTTCTTTCTCTTCCTTTTTCCCCTTCTTTCTCTTCCTTTCTTCCCCTTCTTTCTCTTCCTTCCTTCCCCTTCTTTCTCTTCCTTCCTTCCCCTTCTTTCTCTTCTTTCCTTCCCCTTCTTTCTCTTCCTTCCTTCCCCTTCTTTCTCTTCCTTCCTTCCCCTTCTTTCTCTTCCTTCCTTCACCTTCTTTCTCTTCCTTCTTTCCCCTTCTTTCTCTTCCTTCCTTCCTTCCCCTCTTCCTCTTCCTTCCTTTCCCTTCTTTCTCTTTCTTCCTTCCCCTTCTTTCTCTTCCTTCCTTCCCCTTCTTTCTTTTCCTTCCTTCCCTTTTTTTCTCTTCCTTCCTTCCTTCCCCTTCTTTCTCTTCTTTCCTTCCCCTTCTTTCTCTTCCTTCCTTCCCCTTCTTTCTCTTCCTTCCTTCACCTTCTTTCTCTTCCTTCTTTCCCCTTCTTTCTCTTCCTTCCTTCCTTCCCCTTCTTCCTCTTCCTCTTCCTTTCCCTTCTTTCTCTTTTCCTTTCCTTTCTTTCTCTTCCTTCCTTCCACTTCTTTCTCTTTCTTCCTTCCTTCCCCTTCTTTCTCTTCCTTCCTTCCCCTTCTTTCTCTTCCTTCCTTCCCCTTCTTTCTCTTCCTTCCTTCCCCTTCTTTCTCTTCCTTCCTTCCCCTTCTTCCTCTTCCTTCCTTCCCCTTCTTTCTCTTTCTTCCTTCCTTCCCCTTCTTTCTCTTCCCTCCTTCCCCTTCTTTCTCTTCCTTCCTTCCCCTTCTTTCTCTCCCTTCCTTCCCCTTCTTTCTCTTCCTTCATTCCTTTTCTTTCTCTTCCTTCCTTCCCCTTCTTTCTCTTCCTTCCTTCCCCTTCTTTCTCTTCCTTCCTTCCCCTTCTTTCTCTTGCTTCCTTCCCCTTCTTTCTCTTCCTTCCTTCCCCTTCTTTCTCTTCCTTCCTTCCTTCCCCTTCTTTCTCTTCCTTCCTTCCCCTTCTTTCTCTTCCTTCCTTCCCCTTCTTCCTCTTCCTTCCTTCCCCTTCTTTCTCTTCCTTCCTTCCCCTTCTTTCTCTTCCTTCCTTCCCCTTCTTTCTCTTCCTTCCTTCCCCTTCTTCCTCTTCCTTCCTTCCCCTTCTTTCTCTTCCTTCCTTCCCCTTCTTTCTCTTCCTTCCTTCCCCTTCTTTCTCTTCCTTCCTTCCTTCCCCTTCTTTCTCTTCCTTCCTTCCCCCCTCTTTCTCTTCCTTCCTTGCCCCGTCATTATCTTCCTTGTTTCTCCCTTCCCCCCTTTCTCCTTTTCTCCCTCCTTCCCCTCCTCCACTCCTCCATTTTTGCCTTATTCCCTACCTTCTTGTCCTCTTCCTCCCTTCCTCTCTCCTCTTTCTTACTTCCTTCCTACCTCCTTGCTTTATATCTTTCCTTTTTATATCTTCCTTCCCTGTATTCTTCTCTTTTTCTCCCTCTCTTCCTATTCTCTTCACGCCCTCCTTTATTCTCTCCTTTCCTTTTCCTTTCACTTTTATCTTCGGTCTTCCTGTATTCTTCACTCCTCCTTCCTTCCCTTCCTCCTCTCTTTCTCTCTCTCCCTGCTTCTTTCTTCACTTTCTCCTTCCTTTACCATTTTCTTCCATTCTTACCTTCTCTCTCGGTTTTCTTCTCTCCCTGTTTTCTACCTTTCTCCCCTTCCTTTACCTTCCTTCCTTCCTTTCTCCTACTCTCCTTACTCTCTTCCTTTCCAGCTTTCTTATCTCCCAACCTTCTTGCAATTTTCTTCTTCTTCTTCTTCTTCATCTTTACCTTTCATGTTTCCTTCCCTTCTTGAACTTTTTTTGTCGTTCCTTCCCTAAATATTCTTTGTTTTGCCCATCCTCACCCCCCTTTTCCCTATTTTCTTTCTTTTCCTGTCCTCTCTCCTTCTTTGCTTCCTCCCCTTCCTTGTCCTCTCTCCTTCTCGTCCTTTATCCTCCCTTCTTTCTTCTCTTCCTACTTTCTATTTTTTTCCTCTCATCCCCCCCTTCCATTCCCTTTCCTTCCCAAATTTGTCCTCTATCTCCCCATCTACCCACCTGTCTCCCTCCCTCCCTCCATCCCTACCCCCACCTCCCTCCCTCTCTACGTCCCTACCTCCTTAACCACCCCCTCCCTCTCTATTTCCCTCATTCCCTACTTCCCTCCCTTCGTACTTCTCTCCCTCCCTACCCACTTCCCTCCCCCCCTCCCCCCACCTCCCTCTCTCTCCCTCCTTCCCTAACCAACTCCCTACTTCTCTCCCTCCTTCCCTAACCAACTCCCTACTTCTCTCCCTCCTTAACCACCCCTCCCTTCCTCTTCCTTCCTTCCCCCATCTTTCTCTTCCTTCCTTCCTTCCCCCATCTTTATCTTCCTACCTTCCCACATCTTTCTCTTCCTTCCTTCCCCCATCGTTCTCTTCTTTCTTTCCCACATCTTTCTCTTCCTTCCTTCCTTCCCCCATCTTTATCTTCTCCTTCCGTACTTCCCTCCCTCCCTTCCAACCTTCTCTTAAATCTATCTTCTATTCAGTCTTTCTTAACCCACGTCGTGCTATATCGAACAGCGCTTGGGTGCTTCCAGACTCTCACACACGTAACGTAAAATAACCCCGCTCTCTCTTGCTCTTGCTTACGACATAAACTACTTTTTATTTAATTTCCTTTTTTTTTTTCTTTTTTTTTTTGTAGGATAAGGAGGATAATGATATTGAAATGGAGGCCAGAAACCGACACTTTAAGGGGGTCTTTCACATCAGCGAGTGCACTCAGCGCCAAGGAAGGGCCGAACAGCTGGTCACCGTCGACGACTTGGAGGGAAGACGTCAACTCCGACTTGAGAGGTCGTGTGAGGTCAGCCCGGCGTGACCTCTTCTCGTCTTGATATCCTCTAGTCTTGTTTATTTTCATTTTTAATTATTTTTTCTTATTCTTTTATCCCTTCCGTCACTCTTTCTTCCCCCATCTTTATCCCGGCTTCTCTTCTTCCGTCTTCATTCCTGTTTTTCTTCTTCTTCTTCTTCCTTTCTTTGTCTTCTTCCCTTTCCGATTTCCCTTCCCGCCCTCCTCCCCTTTGTTATCCTTAACTGTATTTTTAACTTCCTGTTTTCTTCCCTTTTTGCATTCCTTCTTCTCAGTCTCCTTGTCTCCCTTCCACTCTTCCTTCCTTCGTTTTTCCTTGTTTTCTTCCTTCCTTGCCTTCAGTCCTTCCTTTCTGCTTTCCTTCCTTTTTCTCTCCCTCCTTGCATTCTACCCTTCCTTCCTCCCTTCCTTCCATACCTTCCACTCTATCTTCCTTTCCTCCCTCCCTTCATCTCTCTTCTTTTACTTACTACCTTTCCTTTCTTCCCTACCTTTCTCCCTGACCCCTCCTGCCTTCTACCCTACCACCTTCCTTTCCTCCTTCGCCTTTCCTTCCTCCTTCCTTTCCTCCCTCTCTTCCCCCCTCCTCCTTGCCCTTCTACCCTTCCTTCCTATTTTCCTTCCCTCTCTCTTTCCTCATTCCTACCTACTATCTTCCTTCCCTCTCTCTTCCTCCTTCCCTCCCTCTCTCTTCCCCCTTTCCTTCCTCCTTCCTTCCCTCTCTCCCCCCCCTTTCCTCCCTACTATTTTCCTTCCTTCTCTCTTCCCCCCTTCCTTCCTCCATCACTTCCTTCCATTCTTACTATCGCCGACCTTAGACGAGAATGAAATTTTTAGAAATCATATATATGTTGTTGTTGTTGTTGTTGTTTTTAATGTAATTTCGAGTTGACTGTTATGATCGAGGTGCTTCATTTTCCCGCATCGGATCCTTTTAATCTTTAATCTGTCTGCCATTCGTCCAATTTAGCTTCACATGTGTTGAATCGACGTCACATATGTTGAATCGACGTCACACATGTTGAATCGACGTCACATATGTTGAATCGACGTCACATATGTTGAATCGACGTCACATGTGTTGAATCGACGTCACGTATATTGAATGGACGTCACATGTGTTGAATGGACGTCACATGTGTTGAATGGACGTCACATATGTTGAATCGACGTCACATATGTTGAATCGACGTCACATGTGTTGAATCGACGTCACATATGTTGAATCGACGTCACACATGTTGAATGGACGTCACATGTGTTGAATCGACGTCACATATGTTGAATCGACGTCACATGTGTTGAATGGACGTCACATGTGTTGAATGGACGTCACATATGTTGAATCGACGTCACATATGTTGAATCGACGTCACATGTGTTGAATCGACGTCACATGTGTTGAATGGACGTCACATATGTTGAATCGACGTCACATATGTTGAATCGACGTCACATGTGTTGAATCGACGTCACATATGTTGAATCGACGTCACACATGTTGAATGGACGTCACATGTGTTGAATCGACGTCACATATGTTGAATCGACGTCACATGTGTTGAATCGACGTCACATATGTTGAATCGACGTCACACGTGTTGAATCGACGTCACACGTGTTGAATCGACGTCACATATGTTGAATCGACGTCACATATGTTGAATCGACGTCACACGTGTTGAATCGACGTCACACGTGTTGAATCGACGTCACACGTGTTGAATCGACGTCACAAATGTTGAATCGACGTCACAAATGTTGAATCGACGTCACATATGTTGAATCGACGTCACACATGTTGAATCGACGTCACATATGTTGAATCGACGTCACGTGTGTTGAATCGACGTCACATATGTTGAATCGACGTCACGTATATTGAATGGACGTCACATATGTTGAATCGACGTCACGTGTGTTGAATCGACGTCACATATGTTGAATCGACGTCACACATGTTGAATGGACGTCACATGTGTTGAATCGACGTCACATATGTTGAATCGACGTCACATATGTTGAATCGACGTCACACATGTTGAATGGACGTCACATGTGTTGAATCGACGTCACATATGTTGAATCGACGTCACATGTGTTGAATCGACGTTACATATGTTGAATCGACGTCACACGTGTTGAATCGACGTCACACGTGTTGAATCGACGTCACATATGTTGAATCGACGTCACATATGTTGAATCGACGTCACACGTGTTGAATCGACGTCACACGTGTTGAATCGACGTCACACGTGTTGAATCGACGTCACACATGTTGAATCGACGTCACATATGTTGAATCGACGTCACATATGTTGAATCGACGTCACATATGTTGAATCGACGTCACGTGTGTTGAATCGACGTCACAAATGTTGAATCGACGTCACAAATGTTGAATCGACGTCACATATGTTGAATCGACGTCACATATGTTGAATCGACGTCACACATGTTGAATCGACGTCACATATGTTGAATCGACGTCACACATGTTGAATCGACGTCACATATGTTGAATCGACGTCACGTGTGTTGAATCGACGTCACATATGTTGAATCGACGTCACATATGTTGAATCGACGTCACATATGTTGAATCGACGTCACGTGTGTTGAATCGACGTCACAAATGTTGAATCGACGTCACAAATGTTGAATCGACGTCACATATGTTGAATCGACGTCACACATGTTGAATCGACGTCACAAATGTTGAATCGACGTCACATATGTTGAATCGACGTCACATATGTTGAATCGACGTCACATATGTTGAATCGACGTCACACATGTTGAATGGACGTCACATGTGTTGAATCGACGTCACATATGTTGAATCGACGTCACATGTGTTGAATCGACGTTACATATGTTGAATCGACGTCACACGTGTTGAATCGACGTCACACGTGTTGAATCGACGTCACATATGTTGAATCGACGTCACATATGTTGAATCGACGTCACACGTGTTGAATCGACGTCACACGTGTTGAATCGACGTCACACGTGTTGAATCGACGTCACACATGTTGAATCGACGTCACATATGTTGAATCGACGTCACATATGTTGAATCGACGTCACATATGTTGAATCGACGTCACGTGTGTTGAATCGACGTCACAAATGTTGAATCGACGTCACAAATGTTGAATCGACGTCACATATGTTGAATCGACGTCACATATGTTGAATCGACGTCACGTGTGTTGAATCGACGTCACATATGTTGAATCGACGTCACACATGTTGAATCGACGTCACATATGTTGAATCGACGTCACGTGTGTTGAATCGACGTCACATATGTTGAATCGACGTCACATATGTTGAATCGACGTCACACGTGTTGAATCGACGTCACACGTGTTGAATCGACGTCACACGTGTTGAATCGACGTCACACATGTTGAATCGACGTCACACATGTTGAATCGACGTCACATATGTTGAATCGACGTCACATATGTTGAATCGACGTCACACGTGTTGAATCGACGTCACAAATGTTGAATCGACGTCACAAATGTTGAATCGACGTCACATATGTTGAATCGACGTCACATATGTTGAATCGACGTCACGTGTGTTGAATCGACGTCACATATGTTGAATCGACGTCACGTATATTGAATGGACGTCACATATGTTGAATCGACGTCACGTGTGTTGAATCGACGTCACATATGTTGAATCGACGTCACACATGTTGAATGGACGTCACATGTGTTGAATCGACGTCACAAATGTTGAATCGACGTCACATATGTTGAATCGACGTCACATATGTTGAATCGACGTCACGTGTGTTGAATCGACGTCACATATGTTGAATCGACGTCACACATGTTGAATCGACGTCACATATGTTGAATCGACGTCACGTGTGTTGAATCGACGTCACATATGTTGAATCGACGTCACATATGTTGAATCGACGTCACATATGTTGAATCGACGTCACGTGTGTTGAATCGACGTCACAAATGTTGAATCGACGTCACAAATGTTGAATCGACGTCACATATGTTGAATCGACGTCACACATGTTGAATCGACGTCACATATGTTGAATCGACGTCACATATGTTGAATCGACGTCACACATGTTGAATCGACGTCACATATGTTGAATCGACGTCACATATGTTGAATCGACGTCTCATATGTTGAATCGACGTCACATATGTTGAATCGACGTCAGACATGTTAAAACGATTTCACATATATTTTCCATGTAGTGAGTCAGTTTCCATTAAGCTAAATTGACTGCAATGTGTTGCATTAATCACCTATGTCTTGAATCGACTTTCCATACTCTGAAATTGACTTCCGTGTGGTGAATTTTCTGCCGCAGTTGAATAGACTCCCATGAATTGAAGTAGAATCGACTCTCCACTTGTTGAATAGACTCCCATGAACTGAACTTTGAGTCGACTTTCCATATGAAGAACTGTACTCCTACGAACTGCATCGTCTTTCCATGAGCCGAATCGACTCTCCACGTGAGGTGACTTTCCTTACACTGCATCGACGTTCCACAGGCGAACTTGCTTTCCATGTACTGAATCGACTTTGCACGAATCGAATCGACTTTCCACGTGACGAATGAACTTTCCATAAACTGAACCGATTGAAATTATATTCTCTTATTATTATTATTATTATTATTATTATTGATGAATTTGCGGAGAGTTTGGCTTGTTATTCTTTTTGTGGAATTTGCGTTTTTTTTCGGAATTTGCGTTTTTTTCTCTCTCTTTTTTGCTGTTGTTTGTTGTTGTTTTGCGTGTTTTTGTTGTTGTTGTTATTGCTGTTGTTTGTTATTCTTTTTTGCGGAATTTGCGGAGAGTTTGGCATGTAATTCTTTTTGTGGAATTTGCGTTTTTTTCTTGGAAATTGCACATTTTTCTCCTTTTTTTGCTGTTGTTTGTTGTTGTTTTGCGTGTTTTTGTTGCTGTTGTTGTTATTGCTGTTGTTTGTTATTCTTTTTTGCGGAATTTGCGGAGAGTTTGGCATGCTCACAGGCGGCGCTCGTTTGAAACTTGCAGGTAAGTAGGAAGATTAACCCTTTTTCTGCTGCAAGGGGATTTGCCTGTTCTAATGGTGTCTGTTATCGTGTGTTCAGTGATTGGTTACTGTGGGGGAGGGGGTTGTGTGTGTGTTGGGGGGGGGGGAGAGGGTTCTGTGTGTGTATGTGGGGGGAGGGGGTTGTGTGTGGGGGGGGGGGAGAGGGTTGTGTGTGTGTGTGTGTGTGTGTGTGTGTGTGTGTGTGTGTGTGTGTGTGTGTGTGTGTGTGTGTGTGTGTGTGTGTGTTTCTGTGAGTGAGTGTGCGTTTGTGCGTTCATATAACCAACATAGTAAAAAAAAAAAAAAAAAAATAGAAAATAGAAAAAAAAGGAAAGAAATAAAACGAAAAAAATAACAACTAAACGGGTAATTCTCCGATTCATCAGATTCATTATATATTCATCAAATCTATCATATCAGTCTCATCCATTTTTTTTTTTTTTTTTAATATTTATGATAATTTCCCTGTCATCAAACGCACACACACACACACAAAAAAAAAAAAACATACACACACACACACAAAACACACACACACACACACAAAACATACACACACAAAAAACACACACACACACAAAACACACACACAAAAAACAAACACACACAAAACATACACACACACAAAACACACACACACACACACACACACACCTACACATACACATTCACACACACACGCACGCACACACATACATATATATATATATATATATATATATATATATATATATATATATATATATATATATATATATATATATATATATATATATATATATATATCGACGGGAAATTTTCCGGCATATTTTCTATTCAAACATTTACCAAGTAAAGTTGTATTTTTCTCTTCTTTCTATGCCCTTTTTTATCCGAATTTTTCTGTCTACATTTTTGCCTATCTTATTATCTTTTATCTCCTATTTTCTCCCTTTCCTTCTTTCTTTAATATTAACCTTACTTTTCCAGGCTTTATATGTACGTGTGTGAGTGTTTGGGTTATGTATACGTCGATAAATACGTCCACAGGTATTTATACATTTATTCATTTATTTATCAACATGGACATATGTATATTGTATTTACTGTGCATGTGAGTTTCTCTCTATCTATCTGCCTATCTATATATGTATTTATCTTTCTCTCTCTATTTATCAATTTATCTATCTCTATGTATCTTTCTGTTCTCTATCGATCTCTGTTTATCTATCTATGTATTTCCCTATCTCTATCTTCTCTCTCTCTCTCTCTCTCTGTTCTCTATTGCTCTTCATTTAGGTATCTATTTCTCTCTTTAACTCTCTCTCTCTCTCTCTCTCTCTCTCTCTCTCTCGCTCTGTTTCTCTCTCTCTCTCTCTCTCTCTCTCTCTCTCTCTCTCTCTCTCTCTCAGATCACACTCGTCGACACTTGTGAGACATTGCCTACGACATACCAGCTTTGTATTCCATTCTAGGGTCTAGTTGTGACTTTTCTTTTTTTTGCATTTTGCTCTAGAATTTCAGAGTGAAATGAAACTTTTTTTTTTTGGTAAATCTGAAAATCAATGTTTTTACTGCAGGGATAATCAAAATTAGAGAAATACTTATGTTCGCATAGCTATTTAACAATTTGTGAAGGTATGTCAACTGCAACAATGTTCCCTAGGTAATAATAATAATAATAATAATAATAATAAAATAATAATAATAATAATAATAATAATAATAATAATAATAATAATAATAATAATAATAATAATAATAAAAATAAAAATAAAAATAATAATAAAATAATAATTCATTTTGGCAATTGTATCATACAAGTTAAGACTCAATTTCAGTTTTATTATAAGCATATTAGTTGAAATCTAACCTTTTTTTTCGTTAAAAGATAAATGAAATTATATTTCTTTAGAGCTTACGCGTACAAAAATATATCAATTAGTCATTACTCGCCATCTCAATTAGAACAATAAATGTGAAACCATTCTAAGATTGATAGACACTGAATCCTTTCATCTTCTGAGGCAGACTATGAATACGTACATACATACGCACATACACATAAGTATATATATCTTTGTGTGTGTGCGTGTATACATAAACATATATATAAGTACATCATGTGTGTTTAAGAACATATGTGTGAAAATACCTCTATAAATTCTTGTCTATCCTGCATTTCTATATAAAGATTATTTTAACTTTTTTTGTTTGTTTGTTTGTTTTTTGTTACCATATACCGCATCCCAACATATCTGACCTTATACTGATCTATAATACTTCTAAGTTGTATCTGAAATGGCTCTGATAAACTTTGACCTTCTTCAAATGAATATTTACCTCTTACCTTTTCACCTAATTTACGCTTTTCATTTCCTATTCCTACCTCCACCTTTGTTTACAGGACTCCTAGTGACATCTATTGAATAGTTTTGGAAGTATTGAGAGTGTAACACCAAGACCCGGTCTACCGTACTGGACAATATACCCACCCCCCACCCCCACTATTCGTCCCCACCACCCCCACCCCCCACCCCCCACCCCCACTATTCCTCCCTCCCATCCCCCACCCCCACCCCCACAATTCCTCCCCCCCACCCCCACTATTCCTCCCTCCCATCCCCCCACCCCCCACCCCCACTATTCCTCCCTCTTACCCCCCACCACCACTATTCGTCCCCCCACCCCCCACCCCCACTATTCCTCCCCCCCACCCCCACCCCTTCTATTCCTCCCTCCCACCCCCCAACCCCACTATTCCTCCCTCCCACCCCCACCCCCACTATTCCTTCCCCCCACCCCCCATCCCTACTATTCCTCCCTCCCACCCCCACTATTCGTCGACCCCACCCCCCCACCCCTACTATTCCTCCCTCCCACCCCCCACCCCTACTGTTCCTCCCTCCCACCCCCCCACCACCACTATTCGTACCCCCCACCCCCCACCCCCCACCCCCACTATTCCTCGAAGACAATACTCATGACAACACATATTTGAAGTTTAAACAAATATATTGTTGACACTGCATGACATAAACACATCTATAATTAGAAGAGTTTTGTAAATATGACAGTTTTTAAGAGACTTAGTCACTCCCCTGAAGCAAATAAAAAAAATAATGAATCCATTTTTTTTCTTTGTCTTTATAATATAGAAAAAAACAATAACGAAATGAAGAGAAATCATAAGAATCGAAAAGAAAATAATCGTAATAATAATGGATATATTAATGATGATAAGACTATGTGCTTATGTCATGATAGCAATGAGAACTAATTGTAAGTAATAATTGTAATTTAATTTCGCCAACAACAATAATAAAAATGAGAGTTATAATAACAACAATGATAGTAATAAGGATAAAAAATTATAACAATAAAGGTAATGATAATGATGATAATAACTATAGTAAAGATTATAAAAATTAATGATAGAGATAATAATGATAATCATGATAAAGATATTAATAATAATAATAAAACTAATAAAAACAATGATAAAAATTACAACAATAATAGTGCTGATAATGAAAATAGTAATCATAGCAACAGAATGACAATTATGATATTACCTTTATAGCAACGACAGATTAGAATCCATTTTTCAAATTATATTTTAATCGAACACCTTTCCTATCTCTCATAGTACTTCTTATCTATCGCTTTCTTTCCTTTGTTTGTTTTTTATTTTATTTTTTTATTTATTTTTTTTCGCGGCAAAATGTCATGAAAACGGATCTGAACAGAACACCCTCTTTTAATTAGCTTTTTGCCTCGCTCGCTTTCCCTTGAAATCTGAAATGGCGCGCTTTCGTGTAGCCGGCAGCCATTTGCATCCGAACGTGTCCTCATCGCTATGACGTCTATATTTCGTTACTGCGTCGCATTTCGGTTCATTAACGGTTCGTTTTTTTTCGAAAAAATAATTGTATTACTTTTTTCTTTTCTGGTCTCATGTTCTGTTTTGTTCGTTTCCATGAGCTGTTTTTTTCTGTCTGATTGGGTCCGTAGTGTTCGTCTTCCTTGGCTTTGGCTTCGGTAACATTTGAAGAGCTTTTTTATAGTTTCTTCTTTTGTTTTGTTGTCCACTTTCTTAATTGGTTTACTCAGCATACTGTTTATTCCCCGTCATTCGTAACCATCAAAATATCAAGGAAAGGAATTCCTTATTTGAGAACGAACTTTAAAACGTGATGACAGTCCCGTATTCATGCTGCTAAAATCCATTTCTAGTTTCATTTACTAGCTCATAAATGCATGATTTTCGTCTTACGAGTAGCTTTGATGGACTTCTCCGTTGACATCAAATGTGAACTCCAGCGAAAACGCGGTAAATCTTGAATGACGTCACAACAGGCAGCCCGAAAATGACGTCACAGCAGGCTGCCCGGAAATGACGTCACAACAGCAGCCCGAAAATGACGTCACAACAGGCATCCTGAAAATGACGTCACAGTAGGCAGCCCAGCATTGCTATCATACCCAATGCAGAACCAACCAACATTTTCTCGAATTGGCTTAACTTTTCGAATAAAAAACAATATTCTAGATGATAACAAAGACTCAAAAAAAGAGTCTCAGGTACAGCAAGGCAAGCAAAGACTAGAATCCCATGATTTAAGCCGGGAATTCCAAACAAAACGGCGCCAAAGAAACTAACGGTGCCCAGGTTCTGCCCGACTCGTGACTCACAACAACACTCACGTTCTCTCCCTGAATCATTTTGAACATCCTCTTGGCTCCTGTTCAGATTGTACCAGAACCGCAGAGCTACAGCGTATAACCACGTATCAAATATATCCACTCAAGCTGCTTTGTCCAGTATCCGAAACGAACCGAATTTCTGGCGACTCTTCAACATAAAAAAAAAAAAAAAAAAAAAATGCATCTTGAGACCCTCTTCAAAATAGAAAAGAGATTCATAAAACATGCTTCGGAAAGAGATTCGTAAAACATGCTTCGGAAAGAGATTCACAAAACCTGCTTCGGAAAGAGATCCACAAAACCTGCTTCGGAAAGAGATTCGTAAAACCTGCTTCGGAAAGAGATCCACAAAACCTGCTTCGGAAAGAGATTCACCAAACCTGCTTCGGAAAGAGATTCGTAAAACCTGCTTCGGAAAGAGATTCACCAAACCTGCTTCGGAAAGAGATTCGTAAAACCTGCTTCGGAAAGAGATCCACCAAACCTGCTTCGGAAAGAGATTCACAAAACCTGCTTCGGAAAGAGATTCACCAAACCTGCTTCGGAAAGAGATTCGTAAAACCTGCTTCGGAAAGAGATTCACAAAACCTGCTTCGGAGAGAGATCCACAAAACCTGCTTCGGAAAGAGATTCACCAAACCTGCTTCGGAAAGAGATTCGTAAAACCTGCTTCGGAAAGAGATTCACAAAACCTGCTTCGGAGAGAGATCCACAAAACCTGCTTCGGAAAGAGATCCACAAAACCTGCTTCGGAAAGAGATCCACAAAACCTGCTTCGGAAAGAGATCCACAAAACCTGCTTCGGAGAGAGATCCACAAAACGCTTCGGAAAGAGATTCACAAAACCTGCTTCGGAAAGAGATTCACAAAACCTGCTTCGGAAAGAGATTCGCAAAACCTGCTTCGGAAAGAGATCCACAAAACCTGCTTCGGAAAGAGATCCACAAAACCTGCTTCGGAAAGAGATCCACAAAACCTGCTTCGGAAAGAGATCCACAAAACCTGCTTCGGAAAGAGATTCACAAAACCTGCTTCGGAAAGAGATCCACAAAACCTGCTTCGGAAAGAGATCCACAAAACCTGCTTCGGAAAGAGATCCACAAAACCTGCTTCGGAAAGAGATCCACAAAACCTGCTTCGGAAAGAGATCCACAAAACCTGCTTCGGAAAGAGATTCGTAAAATACACCCCAGAAAGGTCTGTCTTTCTGGCCTTGATAGAATCGAAGCCGGTTTTATGTATCTCTTGTATCGCTTTATGTATCTATTGTATTGCTGTATTACTCTCGTTCATCCCTTTTCTGGCACCTGTAATGTAGACGGAAACGAGACACGTGATTTTTTTCAACGATCCTAAAGCGAAAAAAATATATATAAAAAAAATAGCAACGTTGTATGCAAATGTGATACTAGTATTGTTATTGAAAAAGAAAATAATGGATATTCTCTTCCGCTTCGACAAAATCAGTGATACAAGTTATTTCACATTTTCAACATAATTTGGGTTGGGAAAGAGTAAATGGATGGATAAATGAGGGGAAAACAGAGAAAAGAATGAGTAAGAAGAGAGAAAATCAATGAATGAATGGATACATGAGAAGAAAAGTTTTAAAATACCATGACAGAGAGAGAGAGAGAGAGAGAGAGAGAGAGAGAGAGAGAGAGAGAGAGAGAGAGAGAGAGAGAGGGAGAGAGAGAGAGATAGAAAGAGAGAGGGAGAGAGAGAGAGAGAGAGAGAGGGGGGGGGAGACGGAAAGAGAGAGAGAGAGAAATGGGCGAGAAAGAGAGAGACAGAGAATGAGAAAGACAGAGAGAGTGAGAGAGAGAAAGAGAGAAAGAATGAATTAAAGAAAGAGAGAGAGAGAATAATGTGGAAGGTAGCTTGAGACGACCAAGAGGTGGATTTCGGCAAATGCAGTGTTCTGATGACGTCATCACTACTGTGACGTCATCCTCTTGCCTGTCCTTTTATTAAACCAAAACTCAAAATTCATAACATGGAGACAACACTTTAGAGCTAAATATTGTCAAACCAACTCATCAATTAAATTTCAACTGCTGATGAATCACACCATAGAACACCACAGATTACATTTAAATAAATCAATGATAATTCTGTTCCTCATGTTTAGCCATTAGAAATAACCGAAAAAAATATTGGTGAAATACAAGTAAAAAGAGTAAAAAATGACATGCATATATATGATATGATATAACTATGATATAATATAATAAAATATGATATAATTACAATACACTGTAATGTAATATAACTATGATGTAATAGAATACAGTATGATATAATTATAATACAGTGTAATATGATATAACTATGATATATGATATAGTATGATTATAACTTAATGTAATTTGATATAATACAAATTGAGATAAGAAGAAATAAAAAAAAAAAAAATCATATATTGAAAGTGAGAAATATAAATGGGAAAAAAGGTCAGACTACGTTACTGTGACAAGGGCTTTTGAAAACAATAATAATGATAATAATTCCTTACCCAGTTCGCCATTAAAATTAGCAATAACATTTTTGAAAATTCAAATGACACGTGGAGAAAAAAATACATAAATAAAAAAACAATAAATACCATCAGAAACATACCTTCCTTGTATATATAATAAAAATGATAATGATTTTCATAATGGTAATATATCATGATTATAAAGAATATATATATATATATATATATATATATATATATATATATATATATATATATATATATATATATATATATATATATATATAATAATAATAATAATAATAATAATAATAATAATAATAAATAGGGGAAATAATTATAATAACAACAATAAAAAATAGAATGTATAATAACAAACTTGTAACAAAATCTCAAGTTTTAATTTTCATCGTGAGTACACACACACACACACACACACACACACACACACACACACACACACACACACACACACACACACACATATATATATATATATATATATATATATATATATATATATATATATATATATATATATATATATATATATATATACCAGGGCCATGGAGTGCGGCACTGCATGATTCCCTCTTTCATAAAAAAAATATCTCAGTA